>NW_026067930.1:23836243-23873743 GCF_014885135.2 Alexandromys fortis | reverse complement strand
TAGTGGAGTCTGTCTGAGGAGCACAAACTTATGAGGGAAATCAGAATCTTATAGGAGTGAAACGAGAAATGTCCTGGTACTTTGGGCCAAAATAATAATAACAATCATTTACCATCATAGCAGTAGAGAGTAACAAGTATAAAACTATCACCTAAGGAATAAAGAGCACTTACATAGATGAGACAATGTAAGAAGACCAAAGATGAGAAACTAAATAAACTTAGTATACATGATCTGAGAGAACAAAGGAAAGGAGGGGCATAAGAAACAGAAAATATTTTACCTAGAAAAATACTTCTTTAGTAAACAATACTGATTTGTTAAGTGGAAAGGGCCAAACACTATTGTAGGAACTGGAGATACAAAACCTACACTTTAACAAATATAACAATCTAGTGCAATATTATCGACATTCAAAATCCAAAAGCCTCATTGAACTGAATCTTTATAAAGCACTTGTAGTGAGGTAGATTTCCCTCCACCTGGCATGGTTTGGCGGCACTGCTGCTGAGGCTCTGAACTGCACAGAAGATGCGATCTGTGACATCAACACTCAGTTTCACAGTTCATTGCCACTATACTCGGTCGTGTGGCATATTTTCACATCTGTAGTATGGTATACTTACGTAAACCAACAATATACTAGTATTGAGCATATTCCAGGATAGCAAATAAAGAGGGTCTCTTAGAAGAATAAAATGGGAATAATTTCAACATGAATATTTATTTCTGTGCTTGTGGAGAAGATAATGAATGTAGTTGGATCTCCTAAAAATCTAAACATTCCAATGCATTTGTTTGCAAACGTTTGATGAATATAGAGAATGATATAGTCAGACTGGTATTAGGCATTTTAAGGCATTCAGGTACATGACATGATTTCAACATTCACCTGTATATAATTTCAGTAATTTGAAGTCAATGGAAGGACTTTTGCTATTTGCTTTCCTTTCTGAAGTACATGTGATTATGACCTGAAAGGCAGATTAATACCAAGATTATGATCCTATAGATCGTACAATTCATTATGTTCATAGTGATCAATATTTGACATCACATATTACAACTGCACAGATAATATGTTTCATTTGTTCAGGTGAGCACATCTATATTTCTGTTACTTTTCTATGCTGCTTATTTCAAGGGCCAAAGGGTTTTTTTTGAGATCTTTGAAGCTATTAGCTTCTAATTGCTTTAAAACTTAAGTATCTAGCATTTGAAAGGTTTTAGACAAAGTCAATGACTTTTAGACCACACTCAAAAGACTGTTAAAGATGATATTTTCATATATTCAGCTATTTTTAGTCTACATATCAGTCCTCTTGTCAAAGAAATTATAATAAACACATATTTTTTCTTAATTAGGAGGACACTTTGTAGAAAGCCTAATATTTAACTTCTTGATGTATTTGGTGTCGTGGGATAACTGAAGAACATTGCAGTGAGCTTTTGTTTACACTGTAGACCAAGCATGAAAATCTTTAAAATGATGCGAAAACTAGTGCAAGCCCATAGATAATGACATGATGGACTTTATTTGGTTCCAATGTCTAAACTGATTGACACAAGCTCATGGTAATATGTGGCTGCTCCTCCAGAAGACCAGGGCTCAATTCCCAGCACCACATGGTGGCTGGCCACCACCTGTAGCTCCAGTCTGACGGGATCAACACCCTCTTCTGGCCTCAGCAGGTGCTGCATGCATATGGTACCCAGACATAAATACAGACAAAACATCCATATACATGAAACATACTAAATTAAACAAAAAAGTATTAAATTCTACTGTTCAGAGACACGCTTAGAAATCCAGTTTAATAGGAATTAACTCAGTCTAGCAGTGGTTATGGCTAGACTTAGAAATGCTGGCTATGTATGTGTTAAATCATTACATTTGAAAAAAAGCACACAACTTCCATTTTATTTTCTTGTTGTACAGTGTTTCTACTAGCTATAAAGTCTTTTAGCTACATATTCTGTGACAAAACCATGCTTTATGTACTCTGTGAGAGCAGTTGGCCACATTGCTTCTGTGTCTTTTTAGTCCTAGGAAGCAAGACCATTAGTTATTATAAGCCCTTGCTTGCTTTCATTAGCTGTTTGTTAGAGAGATCATGGTAAGGAATAGTCATACCACTGTGACTGTTTTATATGATAATTTAATTTCAAACATATTTACAAAATATTTATTCCTGTTTCTCTTTGTTTGGGGAAATTATAATCATTTGATGTTTTCCTCCAATTATAAGATACCTATAATAACTAGTAAAATTGAAACTTTGAAGTATTAAATATGCAAAAATAATGAATGCTTTATTATTTGTTGTAAATTATCTTAATGTTCTATAATTCAAATTTATTATGATTTGTTTGTTGCATTATTTGAAAAAACATAAATAATTATGATATTATTATGTCTATCAAGCTCTTATGTATAATATGTGTGTTTGTGTGTGTGTCTGTGTGCAATTCCCTAAATCTTTTACTTCATGAGGAAAGTATAATCATCCCATTTAGCTCAAATACACTGACAGCAGAGGTCATATTTCTAAGTAGAAGATCAATACTCACAACACAATCTACCTATATCTCTAAGATGTTATTTTGCTTTCTGGTATATTTAACAGTACTCCACCATTAATTTGTAGTTACCATATTCATCATTTATTAAGTCTTTAGGATATGCCTGAGACATAATAACAAACAAAACAAATAATTCAAGAGAAGTAAATCATCCATTATACTTTTTTTTTTAAATAGACTAGGTTGCATTTTCTTTGCTGTGGCAGAGATAAAACCCAGGGCCTCATACAAAAGAGTAACCCACTCTGCCACTGACAATATCCTCAGCCAAATGTTCATAGATTTAGACAAATCATTTGGTTTGTGATTTTTTTTAAATTAGAAAACATTTATAGGTTTGTTTATATGTTCTATCCACAGATAGCTTTTCTCTGGCTTGAAATTTCACAAAGTTCCAATGTGTTTACTATTTTATGACTAATCTCAGGTGTTTTGCATCATAAAACCTGGCAATCCAAGGCCAGAGTCCATGTTCTTTTTATCTTAAAATTGTGCCTCTAATTTTTCAGAGCAATGATAAGCCTTCCAAGGTAAAGGCATTTTGACTTGTGTTCCAAAGTGGTTTAGAAGAAAGGCAGGATATTTTCATTTCATTTTATCAATGTTAGCTTCTGATAAGTTGAACCTCTGCCGAACAACTGGTGGGAGTTTTGTAGTCTTTCACACTTCTCTTCATGACCTATTTACATACTGAGTTTTACATTTTTGAAGTCACCTCTTCTAAAGGACTCACACAAGCTAAGGAGAAAGGGGAGGCTACTAGCTGAATAAAAATGTTAAAGAAAAATATCACACAATAGCGTATCACAATTGAAGCATTTATTGCTGAGGCTTGCACTGAGATATGGGTTGGCCAGTCACACTGTGATGTGGGTCCATTAAAATTATGCCTTTGACAGTTGTGTTCCACCAAGGAAAGAAAGCAAAGTCTGTAAGGAGAAGCTTAGATTTCTAAAATGACGTCTTTGAAATTAGAAAAGTAAATAAAAAAAAAAAACCTGGATCAAGTCATGACAAATCCTGGTTAGGTCATACCATTGTGAAAAACATTATTCTGTATTTCAATCTAAACAGATCGTATCATTATCAAATGAAATCTTGCTTTATTACTTTCTAGTTTATTTTTAAATACATTTTCCAGCAACATTGCTGATTGTTGGTGGACTCAGGGGATTTTTTTTTTTTGATGATCATAATAGCCATAGATAGGAAGAATGTGAATAGTGGAAACTTCTGACAAGAGAGCACAATGACAGAAATGACTGTAATTTCTTTTCTAAAATGAAATTTGCACATTAATCTGAGCTTGATATTCCTAGTTCTGGTGAAATAACTCTAAACAATATCTCTAATAATTGTGAACATGCTAGATGAATTTTAACCGACAGTAAACCAGGTCCGCCTACTCAGTGTCATTCTCTGTGTGTGTTTTACCCTTATCTTTGTGGGGTGTCCCCACTTCTTTCCTCCCCTTCCCCACCCTTTTCTTCTCTCCCTCTCTCTGTCTGTCTCTGTCTCTGTCTCTGTCTCTCTCTCTCTCTCTCTCTCTCTCTCTCTCTCTCTCTCTCTTCTCCTCCTCCTTTTCCTCCTCTGTATGTTTGCATGCATGAATAATGTTAGTTTTACAGTTGGGGTTATTTGTGTCATTTCTAGTGTCCTAACAAGAAACAAACACTGAGTTCTAGGATTGTAAGTTTATAAATGTGCTGGCCTAGGCTAATCAGAAATGAACCACCACCAAAAGAGGTTTGGAAGGCCTTTTCTTCTCTAGTCAGGAAGCAACTGATACTTTGAACACTTCACACGCACTTAATATTTCAGTCCCCCAAATTGTAAATTTCAAACTGTTTTTTCTATATATTGAATTTTGAAACAAACTATAGAAGCCAAAGCATGACTTTTGTCTCATTCATATTCTCTAACTTCTTTGGCATTTAGTTATGCATAGTGTCAAACAATGAAGTAATTTTCGTCCTTTAAATTACATTTGCAAAATGCAAAATGACATTTTTAACTGATTAGGTTCAATTTATTAATTATTTACCTAGAAAAATAGCCCAGGAGTAACTTCTCACATTCGGCAAAGGAAAACTCCAAATATGACTATCGTTCACAGCATATTTGACACACCTTTATTTTCATACAAGATAGAACACTATTTCATTCTTAGAACTTCTAAATGCCAGCTCTATAGCAACGCTTTTATCCTTACCCCCATGCTACACCATCCAGGATGTAGTACAGCATCTGTGAGTAGCAGAGTACTGAGGGTTTGCCTTTCATACCTCCTCAGGACTTGAGAACCAAACAAAGCAACAAAATATCTTCCCAGCCAGTATCATGGTTTCCTGGGAGGAGTCTCATCAAAGAAGCAGCTGCTTCTACTCCAGCTGTTTACATCAAGACAAAAGTTGCTGGTTCCGAAGAGAATAAAACAGAGGTCCCCCAGGACTTAAGGTCTGCCAGGTTTCCATGCTATAGAAAATTGACAATTGCACACATAACCTCTGGACGCATGTAATTTCTGCTTGTATACCTATTTTCAAGATTTAAATTTCTGAGCCTAAAATTTGTAAAGAAATAAGAAAGACAGACTTAAATTTTGTTTTATACCTTTTATGATTCTCTTAAACTTTTTTCTGAAAAATAAATTTTCAAAATGTATTTAGAGAAAGGGCTTGAATAAGTCTAATCTTGGTACTTATTAAATCAATTATAACAAACTCTTGTTGGTATTTTGTAATAGTATAAAGCTTTATCTTTTTTAAAAGATATGCATATAACTGAAATACTTAATGAACAGTTGTGGTTTTGAAAAGGTGATATAATTGGATTCAAACAATATAAATAATGATATTTTTAGTAATTGTAAAAATACATGTACAAGAACCAAAGATTATAATTCTTATAAGTTTCTTTCACGCTTTTTTAAAATAATGAATAAAGATATTAAGCGTAAATACTTTTAAAATTAGCTTGCTAATGTCTTATCTAAGCTTATTTTAGAAAATTACTATCTAGATAAATTCTACTCAAAGGATTCTGTAGAAGAAGCAAAATGGTTTGTTTTCAGTTTAAAACATAAGGATTGACAATATATTTTAAAACAAATGTTTGCAGAGATTCATCTTGGTAATAATTGCTCATCAAATTTTGATAGCTGAGAATTCATTTTGTTGCTGGAAGCTATTTTAGGGCCTTTTCCCTGTAACAGTTACATCCAATCACCAACAAGTTCATACTTAGTGCAACATGGTTTTGAATTTGGGGATAGAAAAAAAATTACAGAAGTGTTTTAATGTCTTCAATTGATCCAGGAATCAGAGAAATGTTACAGACATTAAAGAATGAGACGCTTATGTTTTATTTTATATTTAGCCTCCAAAACGTACTAGTTGTTTTGGGGCTGTTTTTATTCACCAAGGTGATGAGAAAAACACCAATGCTTTTGCTCTCTAATGAGGCACATTTATTTCTGGTAGAATCCGGAAGATTTTTCAAGTTTTGATTTTGAGTCACTTCTTTATTAAGACTTTGGTGTAAAAGGAGAACACTTTAAGTCAGCTATTTTCCAATAACTTCTGACTCAAAAATACATAAAAATAATAGTTTTAAGTTCTTAAATTAATAATACTCAAAAGTCGCCACCTCCGCAACTTCCCTGTGAGAAACACGCTGACAGATTCTGTGCTGTGTTTGCCTATGAGATGATTTCCTTGAAGTCCCATAATGAGTTGTTTTTGGCAGGATTAATGAGTATTATAATGGTAAATGGATGTTTGCAGCTCAGTTGTGTTCCATCATGGAGTAACATGGGGTTTCTGGTCCCTTGGAGGCCATAATTGGTGGCATTAATGCACTTTTTAATTACACTTCTTGAAAAAAAATGAATTGGAACCAAAACAAAAGCTAAGTGATCATCTCTCTGCTATTTCGCATGGTGTAAACAGACGACCGTCGCTGCTGCTGATGTCAGTGATTTGAAATATTCTCTTTGGATGGAACATATGCAGTATATTTTAGTAACATTTGTTTAGAAAGGGCTTTTGCTGCCTTCGCTTTTCCTTATCTTGTGTATTAAAATAATAAATTTATCAAACCTCTACATTGTACACAAGTAAGAAATATACACATATTATGAAATTTTACACGTTACAGATGCATCTGAAGGTAAAGATAGAATAATTTCTTAGGTTGCATCCCCTCTTTTGTTTTCTGCTTCTCAGTGTTAGTGTGTGAGCAGGAGAAGAACAATTAATTCCCAGAGCTCAATGAGTGAACAAAAATGCACTGAGCATTTTTTTATTTTCTATTCACACATATATGTGAGAAATTACCAGTAACTGCTGCTTCAGCAATCCTACCTTGGCAATATTATGCATGCCTGTGGTCTGGAGTGGCAATCTTCTCATTGATCTATAGGAGAGCATTTGCAAGGTATATCACTGAAGGGGAAAGAATTATTTCATAGGGTCATATGGCATAAACATGCAATAATACATTTTAAAATGCATAGCTATTCATTTATAATTTACTTATAGGTCGCATCAACTGTGTACTTTTATGGAAACAACATAGCTCTTACTCTACTTTCTATACTCTTAAATTAAACAAAGACTAAAATATTAAAATGCTAGTGTAGAGGAATGCTTGTATTTAACCATGTGTTCAGTTTTGTGTTCTTGCTGACCCATGTCACAGCGGTGATTATTTCTTATTCCTAAGAGTCCTGCATGTAGATATGTTGTGAGTGGGTTATTGATAAGTAATACAGTACACAGTACAGATACGAATTATGATCAGTGACACCTATAAAAGAGTACAAGGAATGGGTGATATGGAACTACTACTACTCCATTTGTGAGGAATGTCTGTCTCAGACAAGTTCACAGCTTAGATTTGACAGTATATATAAAAAGAAATCTTCCTTTCTCAACTCCATCTTTGGCACTAATTGTTGAGTCTAGCTCTTACGTAAAATCCTTCATCAATAACCTTAAATGTTTGGTTCCAGGTTTTCTGGAGTTCTGTGAAGAAAAGTTACATCCTTTTCTTATTATTATTATTAATTCAAGGGAGCAAAACTAAGAAAAAAAACAGACATGCAGTGAAACCAAGCCCCTTTATTAGCATTTCAGACTTGGGGAGTGTTGAGAGCTTTCGGTGTCTAGTTTTCTAACCACGTTAGCTGCTAGGACCGGGACCCAGCCCTGTTTTTATGCGGCTCCATTCTCTTGGCGTTCATGATGATTGAGTGTGCCGAAGTTGCTTTGTTTTTCCTTTAGAAGAGTGATGATGGTGATTAATTCAGTTGATGCATCATTGTCCCAGCCTCGCTACTTTAGTAGTTTCCACAAAATGTCTTAAAATAACTAGACAGCATCTATATGTGCAAAGTTTGTGTACTTTTGCTTATTACCAGTCTATCTATATCTGATGCTCTCTTCTCATCCATGCCATTGAAAATTACAGGAAAAAAAGACCAAAATATATACAGAAACGGAATGTTAAATAGATGTTCATTGCCATAATATGTAAATATACATACACACATATATACCTATACATATATGCATATGCACACATATAAAATATAACTTAAAATACATCCAGAGAACATTAGGTGTAAAGAGTTTGCCCTCATTAATGTCTTTCTGACTTTTTCAAATGATATCATGTAAATTGTATGGGGTAGCCTCAGTCACATAATGTTAACAGTACAAATATTAATTGCAAATATTTCTTGAGCTATATTTTTTTCAGTAGCAAGAAATGTTATTCATGTTTACAATTTTTTTTAAGATCCATAAGTCATACAAGCCACACATAAAACAGGAGCTCAACTCTTTGTGACTCTTGCTTGATCATATATAACCTACATAGTTGCTATGGAGAACAGCAAAAATAAAAGTGTATCATCAGCTGACTTTTGGGTTACATCGTAACAACACTAGTCAATGCACAGATGAAATACATGAGTAGGATTATAGAATGCCTTATCATTTAAATTGCCCTCAGCTGTTATTTAACACTTGCAAGGGGAAGTGTGATTTCTCGCTGACCTTGAGTTTGAAGCCACCCACTTTTCTACCAGTATGCTCAGCTCACTGGAAGGGGTCTAGCCGACATAGACTCAGCTCTGTGGAGAGCTGAGAATGAGGTGCACGTCTCAATCCTTGGTGTGGGGGCAGCTGGGACAGTGATGAGTGCCAGAGGGTGAGCTGGATGCATTTGGAATCCATGTTCAGTCTTCCTACTCCTTAGTAACTGAAGGCAAGTCAACTCATTCATTGTGATTGTGCTTCTGTTTATTTATGGGTAGTATTGTGATAACACTCCTCCTCCCAAACTTGTTGCAAATGATAAATATTCATTTGAAGCATGTACTCACCTGCAGTAAGCATTCATAAATGTATCTACACATCATTAAGGACTAAATACCTCTTCTTGGGGTTGAATTTATGCAACAGTTATCATAGTACAATTCTTCAGAGCACTCTTATAAAAATGCCTGGAAGTAAAATTGAAATTATTTCTCTCTACTGACAGGGTTATAGTAGAAGCAGTTACTTTTTAAATTCCAATTTTGTATATCGCTCATAACAATAACATGACTCCAAAATGTCAAAGTATCTCAATAAAACATTTGGCTGTTTTGTTTTCAGGAAACAATTTCATTGTTAGAGAATTTTGAAAAAGTAATAGAACATAATTTGTCATAGATGAAGAAAGGCTATTGCTGATAAACATAAATGGTAGAGATTTGAGTTTGGTCTAGCTTTTTGGATTTGACTTAGGCAAGTGCCTCTTCAGTCTGAGCCATAGAATCATCTTTTGTAAAAATGAAGAAAATGACTTGACTTACTGTGACTTGTAATAGAGGTTTGCACAAGGTGTTGAGGATGAGGTCTTTTACTTGGTAGGCACAAAATGAATGGGGAGCTGTTAAGAGTTTTCAGATATTTTGTCTAGAACATGTGTAAATCTTTAATAATAAAGCTAATTTATCACTCATGTTCTTTGTGCATTATGCACCATATATATTGACATACATATATGAATTCTGTTTACTGGTCTCTCACCCTGGCATATCACCATATCCATGCCTTTCTGTTGTTTTGTGACCCACTAATATTAACCAAGACTACAGGCTTAGAACTGTCTATTGTAGCCCAATAGCCTGACTGTTGTACTTGATGTTTTTCTCTTTGGGCCTTGGGGTTGGGGATACCACTCATCTCCCAAATAAATCACACACGGAGGCTTATGCTTAGTTATGAATGCCCAGTCTTAGCTTGGTTTGCTTCTTGTCAGTTTTTCTTAACTTTAAATTATCCCCACTACCTTTTGCCTCTGGGGTTTTTCCTTTTCTTACTTCTGTATATCTTGCTTTTACTCTTACTCTGTAGTTGAGTAGCTGGGTGGCTGGCCCCTAGTATCCTCTCTCCTTGTTCTCTTGCTCCTCTTCTTCATTGTTTCTCTTTATATTTATATACTCTGCCTGCCAGCCCCACCTATCCTCACTCCTGCCTTGCTATTGGTCATTCAACTCTTTATTAGACCACCAAGTGTTTTAAACAGGCACAGTAACACAGGTTCACAGACTTAAAACATGCAGCATAAACAAAAGCAACACATCTTTACATCATTAAACAAATGTTCCACACCATAAACAAAAGTAACATATCTTAAAATAATATTCCCCATCACCAGCAACTTATGACTGGATGCATAGGTAAAACCCTACCTCTCCCTATTCATATATTAACTATTAATAGATATGGTGGCTATACTATCATTTTATATTTTATTATATTATTAACTAATATTCATGGTTCTTTGTGTTGATTTAGAAAGAAGAAAACTATTTTCAAAAGCTCAAGTATTTTTATTTAAAAAGAAAGCAGTTTTTTCAAGTATAGTATTAGGCTATAGTAAAATGTCTAGAAAAGTAAAACTGACACTTCTTTAAAATAAAAAATGACCTTGATCACTCAATCATTATTTTTGTTTAAGAATATTTAAAACATTGAGTGTGTGTGTGTGTGTGTGTGTGTGTGTGTGTGTTTCTGTCTGTCTGTGTTTCTGTGGGAGTTTTTCAAAGAAGCCAGTAATTGATGTTAGATTCCCCAGGCACTAAGTCGGTGGGTGATTTTGTGCTTCCTGACTAGGTTCGGGTAACCAAATTTAGATTTTCTTCAAGAGCAATAGTGCTCTAAAATGATGAGCCATTTCCCCAGTCCCTCACACTGACACTTATTACTTTCAAATAAATTTGTTTTATACATAGAATTATATGAGAAAAAAACTGTAAAATTAAGTTGCAAATTTTGGGGGAAGTTTTGTTTTGGGCTTTTGAAAAACTAACATTAGGCATTTTAAATTTTTGATGGTTTTGTGCCTGTATATATTTTGATCATATTCATACCCTATTATCTACTATAATTCTTATTATACTCCTGCTGATATTGTACCCCTCCCCAGACCTACTATTCCATGTCTCTGCTTGCTCAGATCGTACACTTACAACTTTTCTCTGTTCATGTTTTTAGCAACCATGTCATATTCAAAAGACAGCAATTTCTAGTACTCCTCACCACCTTCTAGCTCCTTCAGCTTTTCCATATTCTGTTTCATGTTGTTCTCTGGGCCTCTGAGTGGATGATATAGAGATCTTATCTCAATATTCAATACTTTAAGCCGTTATGAGTCTTGTCTTCGTCACTCACTGCAAAAAAGGAAACTCTTCTCTGAGCCAAGCCTGAAGTTTCACTAATCTATGGAAATTAATAAGGATATTTATAAAGTTGTTTAATTCCATGTCTATTTAATAAACAATAATGTTAAATTGAAGTAACATTATCATTCTAATATTATCCTTAGCTATGGGGTTTTGGCCAGGTTTACAGAGCCAAGCATATATCCCTTCTCTTGATTTAGGCCTCAGATCAAATCAGGAAACAGTTGGTTACCCCTAGAATAATCGTGCCAACTCTTTCACCAATGGGCATTCTTGTCTGGCAAATCAATATTGTAGCACACAGAGTGTGCATCTGGGTAAGATTGTTTTTCTCCCCAAACACCCCGCAAGGCACCTGCTAGCATTGTGAATGCTAGCTAGCAGGGAGGGAGCTTCCAGCTCAGTTCTAGTTGGTTTCTCTGTGTCATATATTTAAAACGTGTTGTGCCTTTAGCAGTAATGTAGCACCATATACTTCCAGTAGGCAATAGAGAGCAGTGGCAATGATTTGCATATTTTGGAGAGTTGTTGTTGGGAACTGGATTAGTAACTCATAGGGTCATTTCATACAGAGGACAACTGGGATTTTGCCTTAAAAACCTACGACCTCTGAGACCAGAATTATCCATCCATGCAAGCCCCATTATTTATTTTTAGACACATATTGTATAGTTTGCTTTTAAAGTAGAAGGTTCCTAAATCACTTTTTATGTCCTTAGTTTTGTTGACCGTCGTCTGTACCTCAACTTTCTCCCTTCCCTGGCCTCATCCCAATTTAAACTTCTCTACCTGCATACTGACCTTTCTATTTTATATCATGTGTTTTCTGTCACTTCAGTCCTTATGCCTCCCCGCATCTTAGGACTCCTTGCTTCCTGGCCACTACAGACACTCATTTCAAATTAAACACAGAAATCTAAAGAGTTGAATCTAAGAGGTATATGATAAAATTAGGTATTTGCCCTTCTGGGCTTGGGTTACTTTGTTTAGTGTAGTGTTCTGAAGTTATTGCCCTCCCCCCTGAAAGTGTTAAACTTTATTTTTCTTAAGACAGTTCCACTCTACAAATGCACCTCTTTGATTCTGCCCTGAGATGATCTGCATCAACCTCTCAGTGGTTGAGTTTGCAGGAAAGTGGCATCAAGTCCTCCAACTCTAAGGTTTTATTTAAATTTATTCATGATTTGGAAATCATAAAATGTTCTCCTTAGTGTAATATAGAGTTAATTTATATTATGTTAGCTAAGGTCAAGTTTTAGCACATTTTCTTACACAGTATTAACTTAAATGTAACTCACAACCAATAAGAGCTTGAGCTATGATGAGCTCATACTCTTTATTGCATATTTAGAGTATATAACTAGAAAATTAAGTGCAGAGGCTTTGATATTGCACAACAAATTCTAATGTGAATTTTAGATGATACAACATCAGTTTCCTTAAACCATTTATCACAGAAGACTTTTTGAGATTATAGTTATAACATTTTCCCCTTTCCTTTCTGATCTCTAAATCATATACTTGGCCCTACTCTCTTTCAATTTCTAGTCACCCTTTCACTAATTTTTATTGCAAGCATATATATTCCCCAATATAGCCTGTTGAGTCTTGTAATGTCACTAGCATGTATGTTTTAAGGGATGGCCATTTGGCTCTGTACAACCAATTGGTGAGCTCTTCCTTGGTTAGGACCAAATCCATTGGGGCCTAGATTTCCCAAGTTGCCTGTAGTTCTCTGTATAGAATTGAGCCCTGTCAACTTTAACAAGTTCATTGGTATCATTGTTATTTAGCTCAAGATTGGGTAATCATGTTGGTGAGATTTTATGAGTTACTAATTGTACTTAAGACACTTTCAACAAGAGGAAAACCAAGTATGGAACTGGAAACCGAGCTAACTACTTGGCACTAGTGAAGTCATAGTCATTGGAGGAGAAACTCTAACCACTTATTTATTAAATCAGAATAACCCCTAAGGACAATCTATAAGCATTTGTCCTCATACCAACAGATCAGTGTAGTTTTTACTTTTCAGCAAGGAGCTTCTCTTTACCTCCAGCAGAGACCACTATAGAAAACCACAACAAACTAAATGCAGATTTGTAAAGCCAAGTTCGAATGCATGCATTTGCAAAACACTTCTGCACCTAAGGCTCATGGAGCATTGATGAAGGAGGGGCAAAAAGATTGTAACAGTCAGTGAATGATGGGGTTTGCTGTGAGATTGTATCTCCTAGTAACATCACATCAGACTTTTAGCACATGAAGTTGAAATAGTAATAACATCAAACTATTGAAATCTTTACTAAAATATTGTAGAAATTTCCAAGATTTTATGCTCTATTTTTTTTTTACTTAACTCCCCTTACTTGTCTATTTGGTGGTAGTGGAAGTGGTGGTGACAGTGATGGTGGTATGTGTGTGTGTTGGTGTTTGAGTGCATGCCACAGTACAGTGTATATGTTGCACTACTTGTAGTGGTCAGTTCTCCTTTATTTTTTTAACCTCGTGGATTCTAGGAATCACTCCAACCATTAGGTTTGGGAGCAAGTAACTCTATTTATTGAAACATCTAGCTGCCCAGTATTTTATAGTTTAGTAAAAAATGTTACATGTTATTTGTATCAATCACTTTATACCTTTTAATTTTTTCAACTAAAGTATAATTACATAATTTCACATCCATTTCCTCCCTACAATGTTTTCCATGTACCTCCTTGTTCTCTTTCAAATTCATGGCCTCAATTTCTTTGTTACCATATATACATATGTTTGTATTTTAAATATATAAATGTAACCTACTCAGTCCATACAAATTTACATGTATGTATTGATTTTAGAGCTGGTACAGGAAAAATGATTTGGAGGCTCATCCCTCTGTAAGACTATTTCTCCTGATCTCAGCATTTTTTACTATCCTATAGTTCTTTGGCTTGGGTTGAAGCCCCATGAGATTTCTTCTTTCATGTTAACATGCCTGTTGATGTTGCCCATGCTCAGGTGCTATTTAGGTGGGCATGTTGGTAAGATATCATGACTATGACTTTTCTGTATCAGTCATTTTTTTGGTACTGTGACAATCAGTTTAAAGTATAAGAGACATATTTTGTTATTTTCAGATTGTTAGCCTATGCTTTCTAGTTCCATTGCTTTTGGTCTGTGGTGAGGCACTACATCAAGCAGGAGAGCATAATGAAGAGGTTCACCAACCTCAGGGAGGCCACGAAGCAGAAAGAGATACAAGGAAGATTCTGAAGATGATGAGGCCTTGATTGTAGCTATATGATTTTAGGATCTCTAAGTTGTAATCTGAGTATCAGCCATCAAACACACTAACATTAGTAACATTTTTATTAAATCTATTTGATATTTATAAAGACTTTAAATTTTATACATAATGTATAAAGAAAGGAAAGCCTGGTTGTTTTTGAACCATAAGCTGAGATCAAAACTGTGTTTCTGTCTTGAGATTTTATATCCATGCTGGAAATGTAATGTTAAGTTGTGAGTGATGGAATATAGATCAGGACAGTTGTTTGATTTATTTATTTATTTATTTGTTTATTTATTTATTTATTTGCTTTCCAAGGGAATAATGGCCCTGAGCATGGAACCACACATCTTGTATAAAGGGAGCTTTTAATAAGTGAATATTGAATATATTTACATATTTGTCTATGAATTCTTGTGATTTCAGTACTATAAAATTCAGAATGAAATAATTTGGAAACTTTAGAAGATGATGGTAGAAATGAAGATAAATGTGTACATTTGTTGGGTTCATGTTGCCCAATTCAAGAATTCATATCCTGCAAATCTATTGGCAGTTTAAATTTTCATCCATATGACATCTCAAGAATTTCCATCTTGTAGATATATGGTAGGGAGGTAGATAAAATTAACTTGGGCCTTTTAGTCCTTGCAGCATCTGAAAAAGCATTTTTCTGAAGAATAAAATCAGAATATATTTGCCAAAGAATTTGTTTGAAAGATACTTTCCCAGATTAGTCTTCTGTGTCTTAGTTCACATAGTAAATAACTAAACCATATGAACATATTCACAGAATAAACCTCTTAGGTTGTTGCTACTGTATCATGACTGAATCATATTTTCTGTTAATATTCCTGTACTCCTGGAATATTAACAGAATCTTCTTTCATCATAAACACTCAATAGTTAGGAGAGAGACCTATTAATCAGTGTCCCACAGACCTAGGTTACTTTTTGTTCATGAGTGAAACCACTTCAAAGGAACAGTCGTTTAGGGGGGGAATGATTCTTATTGGTCCTATCTCAATGAATAAAACAGTTTTCAAGGTCATGGACCTTTCAAGCTTTGTTTTAATTTTGCTCGTTTAGGCTTGTGCCCATGCGCTAATGAGTTTATTTAGGTTTCGTTGTTGTTCTTCTACTCTCTGAAGAAATTGGGTTATAGATGATCAAGAAAAATCTCTTTTCCCTGTGGCATTGGATGAGAATCAAAGCTCAGTTAAAATGAAAATAGCCAATTATCTGATAAGGTGTATAAAGCAAAGCCTTCATTTAGTTTGTGTAATAGACAAACACATCTCACAACACCTATAAACTAATAACCGTATTTATGAATCAGTTAAGTTAAACATTGAGTAATAACATGCAGTCTGGGAGCTGAGTTTAAATTCCCCTTTTAAACTCTCCTCGTGCTGTGAGTTATGCGCAAATTTCTCCATAGCCCTCTTCTAGCATGCTTTCCTAGGAGGACTGTAGGAAATTCAAATGTACTTTCAATTTCAACCACTGAAGAAGTCCTTGCTACTTTCATTATTATCTATCTTGCCTTCAGGCCCTGTTTCCTGCACAGTTTCTTCCTCTAGAAAAGCCTCACCGAGTGGATGATCCTCAAGGCTCTCTGTATCACTCCCTCTATAAGAGACCAGAGTCCTCTGGCTCTCTGTGTCCATCGTAATGATGCTTTTGCGTTGCTGCCATGACCACTGCACTCCCCGGACTCTAGGCTGCCTGAGCCGAGGAGTCCCGTGCTCCTCAAGATTCCATGAGCAGCTGGTAGCCTAGGTCGTCGACTAGTGACGCCAGTTTTACACCTTCCGAGGAACGGAATCTGTTCACTTCTTTGGAATACTATACTAATTACTGTTGTGAGAGGGAGGAAAATAGAAATTACTGCAGTAGTGTCACCACTGAGAAGAAAAACGTCTGAGGAAAGTATCTTATTCTTTCCTTTTCGTAAGAATTGATGGCCCCCAAAGGCCCTAGAAATAACCAAATAGAATGTTCATTCTGCTGGTGTCAAGACTCAACCACACAGCAGCTGTTTAACCCTTATCGATTACAGAGCAGCCATATCCTTTCCTATGTAACTCTAGGTAGTGTCCATGTAATGTAAAATCAAGATATTCTAGGCACTAAGCAATCCCAGCTCTACGTGGCTGCTGTAAACAAGATGGATGGAGGCGAGACAGCAGTGTGATGCCTGCTTTCTGCTTTCTGTTCTTCCTCAGGATGGTTGTGCAGCAAACAGCAGTCCTAAGTTTCCAATTACTTAAAATAAACACTGTAACTACTCCCATTCTGTTACAAATTTTAGTAACCAAAATCTTCTCCTTATCCTGTCCTTTCAAGTTTCTTCCTCAGCTTTTATTTTTTCCCTTACATGTAAATTAATTTTTAAAATATCATTTTTAAATGATATAAAAGTTAAAACTACCTTTAGGGTTCACATAAATTTATCAACCAAAAGAATTTACTTGTAAATGGAGATAGTTTGTTTGTTTCCCAGCCTCCCAGACCCGAATAATCACATAGAAACTATATTAATTACAAAACTGCTTGAACAATAACTTAAACATATTTCTAGCTACCTTTTTATATCTTAAAATAATGCATTTCTATTTATCTGTGTATCACCATGAGACTTTACTGGGTAAGGTTCTGTTCTGGATCTTTCCCCTTTGGCAGCTAAATGGCATCTCTTTGACCTTGCCAGCTTTTCTCTATATATTTCTTCCTGCCTGGCTATATTCTTCCATGTCATAGGCCAAAGCAGCTTCTTTGTTAACCAAATGAAATAAAACATATTCACAGCATTCATAGAGGAATCCCACATGATTCATTAATGCGATAAATTCAATAAATATTAGTTTATTCACTCATTCTTGCCAATAATTGTTTAGGATTCAGCGTATTTAAGATAAATATTATTTTGAAGATTTCAATAGTTTCATTATATTGACAGCACACTACAGGAAGTTAGGTAGCTCACACAAAAGCACCCTGGGAAATAAATCACTTAATAAGATGCCATGTTGATGTAAGGGTAGAAGAATAGAAACTATTTGAACTTATAAAACCATGTGTGAGACAGATATGTGAATAACGGGTCCAGTACAAAAGCCAAAGATGAAATGGACTTTGGTGCTAAAAGAAGATGAAGAGGGGAAGTGGTCAGCAGCAGTGATGCTCAGTGGAACCAGCAGGCCTGGTTGCTGTATGACGCTGCAAGATGTGGATCTTATTCAGAATGGAAGAGAAGCCATTGTAGAATTTAAGAAGAAAAAGTGTTAAGGTCTGATTTGGGTTTCAAAATATTTCTAACTACTGTAGGAAAGTAGAGGTTGAAATTTCAAAGGAATATTATAAAAAGAGCTTTTAGGAATTCACCATGGCAATTTCATACACAGTGGCATAAATTTGTGCTGAAGTAGTAATGAAAATTGGGCAGGTTCTAAACACGTTTTGGAGATAGAAGTAATGGGCATTCCTGACTGGCTTTATATGTGTTTTGGGAGGAAGCAGCCGGAAGCAGTGATGGACAGAAAGACGCCAGGTGCTCCAGGACCTGGGAAATCAATAATGCTAGTCTTTGAGACTGGAAAACCTTAAGAACTTCTCTAGGTTTAATAGATATTCATTGGATATTAGCATGTTTAGTGTAGTAGGCTGTAACAGGGATCTAAAGACAAACATCAACAACATATACATAGTATTCACATCTGCTTTGTCACAGGGAGAGGAAGATGAGAATAAAGGTGACAAGTAATTAATAATAACAGATAATTTTACAAAACAGGTGATTTCTTAATCATTCTGAACCATTGGCATACATTTAGCCTGTAAAGAAATTGTGTTTGCTGTCTGCCAAAGAGGCTGAGTCATCCACATTCTTAATAGTAGTTAAAAAAGTCTAAAATTTCTATACCCTTCTTGATAATTGGTGTGATAACTCATACTGAGTTTAGTCACTGTGGTAAGGGACACAGGCTGTGCTACAAGCATCTATTTCCCTAATGACCATGAGTTTGATCATCTCTATGCACTCTGACTTGGCTTTGTTTACATTTTTGGAAGTTGTGATAGTTTGCTTTGTCAACGGCACACAATCTAAAATCACCTGAGAAGAACCTCAATGACAATATGCCAGCATGAGTCATGTCTGTGAGGGATGTCCTATGGGCATGTCTGTGGGGGGATGTCATGTGTGCATGTCTGTGGGGGGATGTGCTGTGAGCACGTCTGTGAGGGGTGTCCTGTGCGCATGACTGTGGGGAAATTTCCTGTGAGCATGTACTATATTGAGCCATTGAGTAGTGGGAGTCCTCTAAAGTGCAGCTCTCTCTCACTGATCTCTTTAATTGTAATCTTAATATCTTATGTGCAAGAAAACTGAAGCTGAATGGTCCTCTTTAATGTATACCAAACCAGTATACATTAAATCACACTGGTTGTGATAGTTGACCAATTTTTATTATAAAAAACTCATAAAGCAAAAAAATTCCCAAAGATTTATGTGGCTTAACCAAATATTAACTACTAATGAGATGAAATATTCTGCTCCCCAAATTTTTACTATTCCATCAAACCATACTACTATTTCTACAGTTTATGCTAAATAGATATTACATAATTCTTTTATGAAGTCTGACAAGTGGTCTTGAGGTTTCCTATTTTTACACAGAAAATAAAAGCCATAGTAATTGAGGGATGGAGAGATGGCTCAGTAGTTAAGAGGATCTGTTAACTGTTCTTTCAGAGGATCTGGATTCAATTCCCAGCACCTATGTGAAGCTAAGGCCTGTCTGTAACTCTAGTTCCAGAGGATCTGACACCTTCACACTTTCATATATGCAGTAGAACAAACAAACAAACAAAAATGTTCAAGTCTGCGACAGAAGCAAAAGGAAGGGCTTCAGGATAACTCCAGGAAGTATGGTTCTCTGGGGCCTGCCTAGCCTGGGTGCAACGACCCTCCTTCGAGGCTATCTCAGACAAATCTGGTCTTAAAAGAGAGAAGACAAGACAAGAAAATAAAGTTCTAGTAATTGAGAACACATTTTATGGGGAATTTGAGCAGCTGCAGTAAAGTGATTGATAATTTAAAATATTTGTAAAGCTTTCTCAAAAACCAGGAATCAATGTTCGTATTGAGATTGTTCACTGTCCTGCAACATCCTCTTTAAGCAACTATTTACAACATCCTGATATTTGATGTGCATGCACTTGTGGAAAGAATGTGAAAATTCACTGTGCCAGTAACCTTGAAATGCAGCCTCAGTAATGCAGCAAAACGTATCTCTTCCCCTGGAGGGAGGGGAGGCTGTAGTGTACAGATTCTAGCTAAATAAACTACGCATTTCCTATGGCCAACTGAATCCAGGTAACCTCTTCTTGAAAAATGAATTCCACATAATTTTCTACGACCTCCGATAATAGGAATTACCTTTTCTTCATATTAGCTATATTGTTTATTTTATTCAGTCCAAGTTGCAAATTTAACATCTCTTGCGTGTATCTACCAACCACAGTAAAATACTCACTGGCATTCAAGTCTGACTCTTTTGTATGTCGGAACCCTACTGAGTTGTGAATGTCCATTAAAAATGTCCCTCTAAATGACTATAATAACGGAGGAGTTGAGTAGTCAGTGAAATTTTCTATTATTTTATTTGGTGTGTATTTTCATTAATAATTTATTGATATAAAAGATAAGAATGTTTTACCTCCACAAATTTGTATCTGTAATTTGTACTCTGAGCACAGACATATTGAGGATGCCACTCGGCAGCACCGATAGAATATTTATTTAAACAAATATCAGTATAACCCAACTAGCTGGAAAATCCGTGAGTTTGGCTTTGATAGCAGAGCATTTCTTAACAATTTATGTGTGCATGCAAATGTTTAGTGCTTTGGATATAGGCTAAAGTATTTGCTTCATATGTATTATTTTGTTTGAATACAAGAACGCTGCTTTGATTTGTATGTTTCCCCCTTATAGAATTGTTCCAAGGCTCTGTCAGAGATCACGTAGAGTAATTTTTCCCATCAATCTTTGCTGTGCAGCCATGCACGAATGCAGTAGGAAAAAGGGGGCAGAAATCAAATCACTTAATTGCAGCATTTTTCATCTACATCTTTTGTTTTATGGTGGTAAAGGCCCCGGAGTAGCCTACCATGATTCATGGCTGTCACTGCTGCCGTTAGCAGTTCAATCCTTCATTCTAGGCATTTTGGTACTGAAAGTACCTACACAATTACTTTGATGAATATGACTTGTTTGTTTTTTCCCCATTTTTAGCAGAGAGTGGTTGTGGTTAATACAGACATTTAAATAAGATAGTATTCCATGCTCACTGCATCTGCACTGTATTTCAAAAGTTGTGTGCTGAGCTTAACTCACAGTGCCATTGTCTCCCAGGTATTTAAGTTTGCTGAGCTCATGGGCTTTTGCCTCCTTTTTTATGTTTGTATAATGCGAAGGCCTTAAAATAACCCCCACTCTATATAAAAAGAATAACTCACCTTTAAAGATCTACGGGGCTATGACAGATTCCTACCAAACCTCATTTTTTTTTAAAGTCATTTCATGAGTGTGACATTACAAAGCCAGCGAACTAGGATGCCTCTGCATTTATGCCTAGTTGATCATAAAATAATAACAATTTTGGAAATATATGCATGCATCTTCGAAAGTGACTTACAGTATTTGCATATTTGGAGAAAATGTCCGTGATGTCAGCAGGGGCTCTGAGAGCCGCTAAATGAGCTGGCTTTTCAGAAATGGGCTGTTTTATCAGCGATGCACTGTCAGCACAAAATGCAACCTCTTTAAGAAAGAGACAAGGAAAAGGCAAATGATTTAATTTCTTCATTAGCTTACTGCAACTGAATTACTGATCTACCTAACAGCACAGCACCACATTCTCTAAGCATAAGGGAAACTCTTCCAAACTCCTTCTCGCTTTCATGATGAAATGGATTGTAGGTATTGAGATCCACCCACAAACCCTAATATAAGGAAATTAATGTTCTACCCGCAAAGGAAAAATGGCAGTTTATCAGCACATTTATTGGTGTCTTGGCTGAAACTCACAGTTTCATTTTGATCTTTCTCATTCATTCTTTCCTTTCTTTATTGTTGGCTGTAAGCTCTAAATGTATGTTCTGTGTAATGAGTTCATGCTTAATAAGTGGGTATGTAGCTTGGATTGCTTGGGTATGGAACATGCCTACTTTTATGCAGCATAAGTTAGCAGTGCTCTTCGTGTGTGACAAAACTGTGAGTTTAACTGTTCACTGCAGATGTTGAATAAAGATCCATCTCCCACATGACTTAAGTGGAGCTATAAAGTCCAAAATATAACAATGATCATTAAACTAATTTTAGTCCCTGAATCCAACCCCATTTAAATATACTAGAGGTATAGTTGTATCTTTATAACTTGCTTCCATCACACTATTACTTGGCCAGTGTTTCAAATCAAGAAAAAATGATGAAGAATTTCTACCCTTCCTTAAAGTTTTCAGAGGAAACTAGAAAAGAATGCGACAATTTCAGTTTGTCTTAATAAGGATTTATTTGTTGGATTCATGAGTATTTATTAAAATGATTAAACTTTAGGTCTAATATTCCATTCTATGATGAAAGTTTGTCTCTAAAAAAATTACTTTTAGAATTTAAACTTGTTCGAATTCAAATAAGCATATTTTAGCCTAAAATGATAAGTTAGTCAAAGAATTAATCATCAAGGCAGCAAATCGTTTGCTCTAGTTCTACAGCGCATATGAGAGACGTAAAATGTGATTCTAATTACTCTTTGCAATGCAAGCACGTAAAATAATTTTAGTGAAGAGGAATACATTTTAATAGTATTTTTGGTCAA
This sequence comes from Alexandromys fortis, assembly GCF_014885135.2. Lineage (NCBI taxonomy): Eukaryota > Metazoa > Chordata > Mammalia > Rodentia > Cricetidae > Alexandromys > Alexandromys fortis. Next base: position 23,851,263 of record NW_026067930.1, on the reverse strand, counting down.
TGTTGTTCTTTCTCTGGTGAATACCAAAGATGAATATGTTAAGTGTGCATCTTAGAAATATGTGTCTGCCACCGTTTTCATGTATCTATGAAGAAGAAACCATCTGATCTTATGCTATGTACTCTAAATGTAACAGAAAATGAAGTATTCTTGGAAAGAAATCTTTTCTTATACTTTGCAAAGATTTAAGCATGCTAGAAGCACAACTTCAGTTTAACTCCAGAAAAAGAAATTCCTGATGATACATTCAGTAAAAAAAGCCCTGAGTTAGAGGTCAAGAAGTAAAATATTTAGGGACTGGAGAGATGGCTCAGTGGTTAAGAGCATTGCCTGCTCTTCCAAAGGTCCTGAGTTCAATTCCCGGCAACCACATGGTGGCTCACAACCATCTGTAAAGAGGTCTGGTGCCCTCTTCCCACCTGCAGGCATACACATGGACAGAATATTGTATACATAATAAATAAATAAAATAAATATAAAAAATATTTTAAAAAAGAAGTAAAATATTCATTGATTTTTCCGTTTGGGGAAACAAATGTGTAGAGGAAAGAGGTAAAATAATTCTCAGATTAGAATGAATGTATCACATCCTTACTATTAAAGAAAGGGTCTTGAGCTTCCAAATTCTTATTTCAGCTTTTATCAAAGGTGGTTTAGTGGACAAAATTATGGATGGTAGCTCTATCAGTTCTGTACACCCAGAACCAGAGGGAGCACAAAAAGGATACATGAAGAACCAAGATACATTGTCAAGGCAAATGTTGAATTGCCATAATGCTCATAAGTGCTTGGGACAAATGTCAACAAACTTGGAACTATGCAAGGAAGTCAGGATTGTTTGCTATTGCTACTTATTGGGTCAGGATGATGAAGTCTCTGCCTTAAGCATCAGATAACAGCTGTCACACAGTTAAAGACTAGAGTTGAGTGTTGGGCCCAGTGTTTTAAGATAGAATGTACATACTTCTTGAATCAGAATCTCCTTGTGAATACAGAAGTTATCAAAACTAAACATGTTATTTCATAGGGAATCTCACACGGCCCTTAAGCATGTACTGGAGTCCTGGTCTAGGGTATCCTTCCAGGAGAGAGTATAGGTGCAGCACTAACAACAGGGTTTGACCTCATGATTTGGGTTTCATTCTCTTTGAGTATTTCCACAGTGCTAATATTCTTGGATCTTATTTTGTATCCTTTGCACTGACCTGTGGCTTCTGATTGCTGCATTCTCCAAATACCTCTTTGTCTTTGTTTCCTCCTCTATCTCATCTTTGGCTGTGTGCCCTGACTAATGATGTAATCCCACCCATAATGCTTATTATTCAATAAGCAAATATTTTAACGTACACGAGGTACTTTAGGAAGTCTGTGTGATCACATTTATTGATTCATAAATACAGAAATTTTATGAATAGATTTTTAGAACTAAAATACAGATAAGGGATTCATATTTATCAAAATATTCACTTCTTATGGCAACATAATCTAAAAACTGTGTCATCTTAAGTAATTAAAAACATGAGATTTATCTGAATATTTTATTATAAGATGAACTGTTTTGCAATCACAAAATATAAGTCAGATATTCTTTATAATAAAAGGTAGATTTTCATTAAAATCATTAAATGAAGCCAAATTAGGCATCGAAGAATTGAAAGAACATTTATAAGAAAATCAGTTCATGTTATCTGTAAATGTATAAATATAAAATGGTTAATTAAGTGGAAAAGTAAGAAATGAGTGTGTACTCTCTCCTACTTATATCAGGTCATGGATTTTGTTGTTGTTTTGAAAGACAAATTTCTGGTATAGTCATGAAATATGTCAGGAAAGGGTAATGAGTAAGGCTATTATGCTATATAAATTAGTTGTATTCTGTATGCTTCTTCTAACAGTACAAATGGCTTTATAATAACGTAAACCTATTATATTAGACTCTTAAAGAGAATTCCTTTTGTAGGGACACCTCTTTTTAAGGTTTATTTGTTGTTTCTCATTTACTTTGGTATGTTTACATTGGGGAGAGACAGAAAGAAAGGGGGAGTTAGAAATTCATGGAAATCTAATTCTTTATTTGAATTGCACAAAGTTCTAGATGCAATTGTTTAGAATATGATTGTATTATTTGTAGCACGAGTGTGGTATCTTGATACGCATCCGGTGTAACAAGGAAGAGCAATGTTAGATGCCTTAAAGAAGTGTTACTTTAAAAAAAAACAAAACACAAGGTCTTGGGTAACAAAGCACATGTTTAAGTTTGTGAAAAAAATAAAGTTAGATTAGCACCCAGCCTAAAGTATTTAGTATTAATTTTACCCAAGTATTTTATTCTATTTTTTTCTGATATTTCAATCTGCAAGAAAATTTAGGTGTTTATGATTTAGGGTTTGTGCAGAATAAAATTTGTGTTTTGACATTTCTCCTATCACCAAACTGGCCTGTACCCTAAAGCTTCTGCTGAGCCCCACCATAAGAATTTCACGGAGGAGATGACCCTATCCAGCTTTCTGTCAGTGAACCAGTGTTCTTTCCATGAGTGCTAATATCCTTCCTACCTTAGAAATTGTATGTAGCTGTTAAAAGCCATTGTTTAAAAAACTTTCTCATATTTTCTTACCTACTCCTGTTCAGTCAGATTTTCTTGAACTTGAAATGGACACTGCATATTTGTATATAAATAAAAGTTGACTACTTCCGTATTGTTTCAATTTTCTAATGCCAGAAACAGTGGCATTGCACACATAATTTAATATCTGGTGATGAGAATAAAATGCACACAGACTTAACAAAACCCCACTGCATTTGATAAAGTTTAACGTATCATTCAAGATGCTTATATTGGATGCGATGGTCTTTCACACTTTACATTCTAATTAAGTAGAACAGTAAATCAAAGCATGCTGGATATTTTGTGAGGAACAGCTGGACTCAAATGTGCTTGAGAATAGGGGTTGGTGTCTTGAATGTGTTTTGGCAGGCTGCCTGCACTGGTACAGGGCACTGGAATGCTTAATAATTTCAGGGAAAGTTAGTTTTCTATGGCTTACAACCTGCTTAATGCAGGGGAGAGAGCTTGTAACTGTTTTGCCATCTCATCAGTGTGGGATATGGCATAATCACCGTGGCTACCTAACACTGATGGAAAGCCTGCAGCCAGGAAAAGGGGACTGCAAATCTGACTGAACATGGGCATTTCACATTGGGAAATATGTGTGACCCACTAAAATGAGGTATCGACTAATTCAGGAAGAAATGTTATATGGGCTTAATGTTCATCTTCATCCACACCATAATGAGAAGGATTAGACTGCCTTGCATATGTGGAATATTTATTTCAGCAATACAAGAAAATGTATTTCCCTAATATTTTTTCTGTATGCACGAGGCCCTAAATTTTACACATGTGATTAATGTTTTAATTTGCTGTTCTAGTTGGATACAAGTTTACCATACAGTATAAATTACTTGCAAAGGAATTTGCTTATATAGGGCTTAATTCATAAGCTGTTTAACCACCTTGTGTGGTATCACTGCTATGTCTCCCTGAGAGTCTGCAGCTGCACAGCTTACTTTGAAATAAGAGCTATCACCTCATAGAAAAATACTTACAAATGATTTAAATTGAAAAATTAAAAGTTACATATACTTCAATGATTATCTTGCTCTTGTCCAAGCATATCTATTATTATCGTAAATTTTAGAAAATAAATAAATAGACAGATCTTTTAAAGGGAAAGAAAGAACCCCAAACCCTGACAATTAGCTTATAGCTACTTGTTAAAATTCAAAATAAGCAAGATGGTTTTAATTATCACAAGATTGATATGTTTAACTTGAACTTTTCAATTTCCTTGTTACTTAGTCATCTAATATATTTTGGCATACATTCAATATAGTGTATGTTAATTAAAATATTGGCATGTGTGATGCAGAATCTAGTTTCTGAAAAATGATGCTGAAATATTTTTCTCAGAAAATGAGTAAATATTTTAGGAATGGAAAATCATGTCAAATAGCACAGTTTACTAAATGTGTCTGGAAGGAAGTTTCTATCAACTCACGTCTGTGACCTCAGTTTTTGTAGTTATAATGGAGGAATAATGTTCCTTAGCTACGTTTATAACTGTAATAGACGGGTAATACTGATACATGCCTTATCTACATTTCTTTTAAGAGTCTGTCACATAGTAAATATGAAATGCTTCAAAAGCTTTTAAAATATCATGTTGTTCGTTATTCCCACAAGCATAGAAGGCTTTCATCCAATTGCCAAAGAAGACCGTAGCAGGAAGGGACGTCAACAAAAATCTAAGCAGCCAGTATGGAAGAAAAGCATGGATCTAGCTTCTGTGAAAGTTCCTCTGTATTTGTGTATATGTGATTCCTGGGGAGTCCCCTTTTAAAACTCAATACAAAATATCATTACCAAATTAACTACAATACATAGTGCTTAGAATAATACAATAGATCAAACAATTACAAGGGACATTTGGCTATTGCTGGAAAAAAATAGTTATATATTTTGCTAAAATAGTATCTAACAGTTTCTGCTTATTAGGGGAACATTTCTAGGGGTATATTTTTTCAGAGTCATGCAGAAGAGCAGACATTTCTTTTAAATGTAGTCGACTTCTGATAGGAGGTTTTTTTGCTTAGGGAATGGCAATTTTGCAAATTTCACCATTTGTTTTTCGCAATTTCTTTGGTACACCCTAGGTTGTACAATAAGGAAATGTTGTGTAGAAAAAGCAAGTGCTAGTTCAAAGGAATTGCAAATATGTAAAAAAAAAAGACAAACAAAGAAGAGTGATTTGATACTTCAGAATAAGTAATCGGAAGCAGGGCAATCATTTCTCCACATCGATGTAAGAGTTAATTAGGCAAGAGGAATGCAGGCGCTGAGTAACTGAGATCCCTGCCCATTGATTCCAGGCTACTACCGTCCAGGTTTTGTGTAAATGGCACCATGCACATAGGTATGACTTGCTCTCATTCACAGTGGGGCAATTTGCATATTATGTTTATTACATAGTATGGAGAGTGAGTTTTCTGATGAAAATTAGACACTGGGATCAAGAATACAGTGCATACAATTTGATTTGCACTGAGAGATATTTTATTAGATTAATATTATTTTCCTGCCTTTATTTCAAGTGCTACTTCGTCTGAATTAGGCTCAGAAAGCACTCTCTATTATATAATGAAATGGGTATAGAAATAATAAGGAGAATCGAAGCACATACATTACAAACTTGCTTTTAATTAGCAATAGGTTTTTAAAGATGCAAGTACCAGGCACCACTGCTTCACAAATAACAAACCCATATTTATTAAATTGATTGAATATTTATGGGAAAAAACCTTTCCCAAAAATTGCTGCAATGAAATCTAAGAAGCCAAGAATCTTCTCTTGTTAATTAGCAATATAATAATACTTAGCTTTATAGGGTGGTAACTTCATTATAAATCTGATGAAACTTCCTATGCTGCTAGACTCATCAAGGTCGGTGTTCTTTGAATAGGCATATGCAACATCTGTGCATGTGTTACTTGGGAATTTACTTTAGAAGACACAGAAACTCAGTGTTTCTGTGATGAGAAAGGGAAAGAGATGCTTAGTCTCTCATGGAAGGCAGTCAGATCAGAAACTGAAGGCAGAGCCTGAAGCCATGGATAGTGTTCATCAGGATCTGAAGGCAGAACCTGAAGCCACAAATAGTGCTGATTACCTCCTGGCTCCTCCAAGATTGTCCGCTTGTTTTTCTTATACACCTAGAACCACCTACCTAGGAGTGGCACAAATCACAGAAGGCGGGATCATCTGTGTCAGTTTATCAAGAAAATGCTGATGGAGGCATTTTCTGAATTGCAATTCCTCTTCTCAGAAACTCTAGCTTATGCCAATTTAAAAAATAATAATAATAACAGCAACAACAACAAACCACCCAGGATAGGAAGGATTTTAGAAAAGACTGAAACAGAGAGGGAATGGATAGGGAGGTTGGGGGAAAGAGGATAAGGACATATATGTGATATGAAATAAAATAGATGGGAGGGAGTATTGAGCAGAGGGGATCAGCAGCATAAATAAGGAAAAGGGAGGATGTAGGTGCAGAGGTCAGATAAGAACAACATATGTAATGAAACTTGTTGTTTTATATGCAATCTTAAAATATTTTAATAAGGGAAACTGGGGATGATTCTGGAGAGGAAAAGAGTGGAAAATAGAAGACTGCATATGGGATGTTTTACTGAGCACTTTTGTTTTTCCATCATGTATTGGATGTTGCTGAATCCTCTGGGGTAATACGTTTGAGCTTATGATATAATATAAAATGAATGATTTCACCACTTCAGTGAATACAGTGGCCTCGTTTGCCTTCTTTTGAAAACAATGGTGTTAATGTGCAATCAATACAGTCAAGGCAGCAGATGAGACAGGTAAAACCCAGAACAGGGGTCACATGAATGCTGAACAGTACTTAAAAATCTGGCCAAGTGCTAGAGTATTTTATTACCAGAAACTTAAATATAAGAATTTATAGAGTTGGGGGAGTCCCATTTGATGTTCTCGTGGGTTATAGAAGGATTTAATTATGACTGATTGATTTCTGTTTCCATTTCACTGCTGACAATGAATTTGCTGCCAGTGCTGATTTCTAAATTTTGTTAAGAATCATTATATGATAAGAGAAAATAAAAGGATAAGTGGAATAAAGATTATTTGTTTGGTTACATAAGCTCAGCCTGATCCTATTTAGAGTCACTCTGGGGACCTTAAAGTTTTTGCTTCAAAGTTATACCATTTGAAACCCTTGGTGACATAAACATTGCATTGCATCCACATTTTCAATGCATAAAAAATTCCCATTACATGTAGAAACAGACATGAAAGCACTTATCTTGGAAGAAATTTGTGTCTGCAGGCAACAAACTTGTGTCAGAGTGATATAGTTGAGGTTCTGATGCCCCACTTACATTAAAAGACTACTCTCTTTTTAAAAATCAAATTAAATATTTTACCTTAGTAATCAAGTAAAAAGGAATTTAAGGTATGGGGCAAGAAGACACTTATTTACTAAATGTTTGCTTGATAATTGTTTAGTGTATGTTATTATTGATAAGCTACCAAAACAAAACAAATACTTCTTTTCATTTCTAAAATTGTGTACAATGAGACACAGGGAAAGAGCTGACTTGGAGTTGTTCATTCAGAAACCTAGACTGTCCAGTATCTTCTCTCTCCAAGACAAACATTTTCTACCAAGGCTGCTTCTCAGCCTGAAAGGATCAGAAGTCACTTTGGCCAGCTCACTAAGAAACCATGGAATCCACCCAGACAATTGCCAGTTATCACGTTCAAATGAGGCAGCACAAAACTCTAAAAGACAGTTTATTAATTTACATGGAAAAATGCAAATGTTCATCAACTCAAATTTTCAAGTTTTTCTTAGTTTTCTCAAGACCTTACATGGGAGGATGAATTATTAAACGCTCTATGGGTTTTCTCCTGTGACTGGTAACATCTGATGTGACAGATTTGACTATTTAAAAGGTAATCTAGGCTACCACTTTATACGTGGCTATTACTATATATTGTCAGAACATCTAGAAGAGGCTTTACATTTTTGCATTTCTTGCATATTTTCAAATATGCTTTTCAAAAATGATTGTTATTATGAAATACGCAGATATGCGAGAATTCTAGCAATGGAAAGTATCTTCTAATACATGCTGCTAATGCAATGGAGGGATTTAAAGTAGGCGTAAGGAAGGAGGTATGAGAGGGAAATAAGAAAAGGGCTCCAATTAGGGAGAGTGGAAGAAGAAAATACAGAAGAAAGAGAGAAGAGGGTAAAATAACACTAAGGATATCTGAAAAAAATCACAGGAAATTATAACACTAATGATCTACTAAAAATGAAAATGATTAGTGTAAGTCTATATAAAAATATACACAAAAAATTAAATGAAATTTTCGTATTGTGCTTACTTCAAGAACCAAAGACCATGTAACAGAAACCTCAACACCACATATAAGGAGCCTTTATTTTTTTTCTTTGTTTGTTTTTGTCAGGGTTTTTTTTCCAAGAGACTCACAAGCTTACAGACCATTGATATTGCCTTTAGTTGACTCCTGAGTTGGAAAGTAAGTTCTATTGCTGAAGACAAGCACTCCCAACACATGTCCAAGAGACCCCTCAGCTGAAACAGACCTCAGTGCCTTCTTTTTGAGGAAACCATGCCATCTCCCAAAGGAGGGAAGCAACCAACAGTTCTATCCAGCTATGGCATCTATGACCAGCATGGCATAATAATTCTAGGGGTGAAGTTTTGTCACACTTGGCAATAACAAGCACCTCTCATTGGCCTTAAATACTTCTTATCAGGGGAAATCATGCCTGCTGGAAATCCAACCAACTAGTCTGAGCTAGTGAAGTCATGGACCTAAGAAGAGAACCTGCATCTGCCTCTTTACTAAACCAGGATAATCTCTAACTACATTCTTGATATCTGTCCTTATATCTACAAGCTCTCACTCTTTATCAATGAAACTTCTCTGTGCTACAAAGACTGTTACAAAACACACAAACAATCAAAACACAGAGTTGTGCAGCTCTGCCCCAACAGATAAAGTGACAGCTTCACCAAAGTCTCAGGGAACACTGTGAACGAGGAGACAGAAAGATGGTAAAAGCCAGAGGATCGGAGAGTTTGTTGTGAGTCTGGCTCTTAGTACAGTCAGAAACTCCACCTACAAAGTCTCACCAACATGACTGTCTAAATGTGATCTGAATAACAGCAACATCAGTGCTAAAGTGGATAGGGGAAGAAGGATCATAAAGCCTTCATCCAATGTAAAGAACTACAGGCCACCAAGGAACAATGGGAGAAATAGACATTCTTAGGTAAGAGAACTCAAATTGGTTATCTAATATCAAATGGTCAACACTGTATTTAGGAATACATATGAATGTACATAAGCATAAATGTGTAAAACAGAAATTTATGGCAAAAGAGAAAATAAAATCAAAATAAAACACAAGAGGTATATAGGAAAATTAAGGGGAAAATTACCTAATTATATTATAATCAAAAATTTAAAATGGATTTTTTTATACTGAATAGAGAACATTTACCTTCACGATAAATGGAAATATGGAATTCATTGTTTGAAATTTATTTGGCAATAGCTATAAATGAATAGTATTTATTATTTCTTAAAATGAGAGATAAATACAATAAGCATTTATATTTACAGCAAACTTATTCACCTTCACTAGGTAATTGCTCTGCCAGGCACTCCCTCCAAATCTCCTCCCTGACTCAAGCTGATCCCACCATCCAAATTCTTATGCATCTATGGTTGATTCCAGAGCACACACTTGACTCAAATCTGTCAACCTATAAAGTTATGAGTCATTACTGCTCATTGGGAAAGTATGGTTCAACAAAGAAAGATTCTGCTATACAGAAAAAGGTAATAAAATATTTTCATATTCTGGTTTTCCACTGCCTCTGAAGGTCGCCTAATCTGAGTTTCCTATAATAGTTTTGGTTTCATTGTTAGCATGAAATTTTTAAGATAAAAAGACTCATCGTTCCTCACCTGTCATTTGTGTGTGTGTACGTGTGTGTGAGAGAGAGTCTAACGACAGTTCTATGAACTAGAACCAAAAACTTCTTAAGCAAAAAGAACTTTTCAGATTTATTTTCAGCCATATAAAATTTAAAGAGACGTAGGTGCTGTAAAATAAACATTTGTACTAGAAAAATGAATTATGAAGCTATGCTATAATAACTGTACCAAAAGTAGTTAAAAATTAGTGCAAATACCAGTGGTTCCAATATAAAAACTTATAATTAATGCCTTGTTTCCTCTGAATAGACATGGAAGTACTTTTGCAGGTAGAAAATTTGCATTCAGTAGCATATAGTCATTTCTTCTCATGTAAGTGGAAGTGTTGTACCAGTGGGGTAATTTATAATTGTAATAAAATTCTGAAGGATCTATTATTGATAATATTTTCTTAACTGACATCAATATTTTTCACTCCTGAAGCATACACTGTTTCCAAAGCAGTATTCTAAATGTTGGGGATGAGGTACAAATGACATGCTCTAAGTAATTTGCAGGATATTGATGTCTTGATCTATTTGAACTGCTTTGACACACTTACATACAGTGGATAGTTTATAAAAGACAGGACTTTATGGTTCACAGTTCTGGAAGCTGACATAATCATAGTCAGATATTGTGTCTCTACCCTCATTTGCTTATGTTCTCTAACAACTCCACTTATTGAAACCAGCATCCTATAGGTGTAGGTTTAAACATATGAATTTGGCAGCCATATACAGCAAAATATTTAAATTTAAAATGTGTCAATAGATAGAAATATATTTTAGTTATACAACCAAGTCATTGTTAACACCTCCAGATTATCTGAATCCGCAGTAAAAGCATACAAGGATGGGATGTTACAACAGTGAGTATTTTATAGTAAGTTTAGTATCCTTAACAAAGATAATATGGGTGAGTGATTTACTATGAATTTGTTTAGTGTTTGTGTATATTTAGTTATTGTCTGAGATTGCTGTGTTAACTTAAACCATATAATTGTGCCTTCTTTCTTCAACTGAAAAACAAATAAACAGGCTTTATCTTTTGTGTATACCGTCATTCTTTATCCTTAACTCAGAAAAATATTCCTGTGTATTATTGCTATCCTGATTCTCATTTGTAAACTCTGCCACTGATTTTATAAAACTAAGCAGTATGTCTACTTGAGTATGGTCCCCTTACACTCCATGCTGCTTTTCCTGGGTGAAGAGTCCTTCTTGGAAGATCACACCACTCTTAAAATGCTAAGAAATCCTAGTGAGCAGAGATTGTTTTAATTTAAATCCTAACATCACCAGAGATTAGTACATCAAATGGAATATAATTCTCAATGATATAAATCAAGAATCACCGAACGCATTTAGGGATTTTAATTTGTAATCATCAAGTAGATAGTACATATTAAAAAGGAAAAAAATAATTAAAGGCTTATAGAATATAAATTGATTCTGAAATTCAAACTAAAGCCTACTTATATAGAATTGTAGGGTAAATCTAAGAGATGGTTGGAAGTGATTTTGAATTATTTGAAGAACAACAAATAATAGTCAATAATGAGGAATTGTAAACTTTAAATAGCACCAGGTAATACTAATGATAAGAAAATCATGCTGAGAATCAAGCGAGACCTTTCACACTAGATAGCATATTACATGCATAGTGCTCTTCCTTAAACAAGTGTCCACACTGCAGGTAACTATGTACTGGTCCACTATCAGTGGGAAAACAGCATTTCACAGTAAATAGTCAATTATGCTTTAATGAAATGCCTAGCTTTCACTTATTAGTATGGTTTCTTTCTTTAGAATGAGTACTTTAATTAGAGGAAACTACGAAAAAGGATTCTTATTTTGCCTTGATTATCTGCCCTTTAAATAGCAGATGATACTTCCTATCAGAAAGTAGGACATGATCCTATGATTATTGTTTGTGATAAGTATACAACATCAGACTGCCACTGCACAAAGATTGGAGCACACTGTACCAAAACCCTTTTTGTGTTTCTCCATGAACATATGATAATAATGCATCATTGTGCATATTTGAGTGATTATATCTAACAAAATTTATCTTAAAATCAGATAAAAAAGGACTCCTGGCCTCAAGTGATAGGAAAAATATTGTTAAATTTATTTCATTATTTTAGTTCCCTAATTTTTATACTGTGTAAGTTTTCTTATACTAGAATGTATATTAATTCCATCTATTGATGTGTATTTATAATATGTGACTATGCTAATATATAAACAGAAATTATTGAAGTATCTGATTTGCAGTAATACATCAAACACTGGAAAATATATAATAATAGGTCTTTATATACTACTCAACCCAAAAATAAATCTTGGAAATTTTCAGAAATTTTATTTATTATTTGGACTCTTTAAGAATTCACTTCCATCGTGAATTTTCTTTTCTTTCTCTATTTATCTAATATGTATTTATATATAAGTGTACTAAACAACATATAAGTTGGGCTTTCTATTTTTAATCAATATGAGTAACAGTAACATATTTCTGCGTGTCATGTAAACTGCACAGATACACATAGACACAGTGTTGTTTTGTTGAGTCAGGGTCTTACCGTGTAACTCTGGTTGTACTGTACCTCATTATGTATAGTGGGTTGCCTCCAAGTCACAGAGAGACACTTGCTTCTTCCACCCAAGTGCAGGGGTTAAAGCAAAGTTTAGTTGTCTATTCTGTGCTACTTATGTTTGGATGTTCTGTGGCTTGATGCACATTTGTTTTTTGGTTGGTTGGTTATTCTTTAGTACTAACTTTCCATTAAGTGACAAACTTTACTTACAATGTATTTTACAACACTTGGTCTATCTCTATTTGAAAAATATTGTAAACTCAGTTGATAAGACTCAATTAATACACAAAATTTGTATTTTATTTTTATTTGACAGAAAGAAACTGCAAGACTAGATTTCCCTGTAGGAACAAGTTGCCTGACTTGAATACCCAATAGCACTGATACTTTGCCACTCAATAACTTGTGTTTTTCCAAATTGTGTTTGAAAAGCATACTCTCTTCCTATCTACTTCATAAATTTAGGAATCAAAATAAAATTTGGTAATTTTCTGAAACTAGTGAAAGTATACAAAACATTTTTAAATACAGATTTTATGTTACTGAAGATCAAGCACATAGGCCTTGTGCATGCTGGACAAGTGCTTTCCCATTGACCAATATCATCTATCCATAAAATAATATTACTTTTCATGAATTTACATTACATTTATCTTTGCTGCTTTGGTATAATGTGTTTCTGTCTGGTATCATATTTACAGTCTTTTAAGGAGAATTTTTCTTTTTATTTCAATAGGCTCTCATGTATCCCAGGCTGGCCTTACACTAGTACTATGGAAAGACCTTGAAGTAATCCTCTGACCTCCACCTTTTATATGTAATAATTACAGGCATATACCACTACACTTAATTTTAGCAGAAATATTTAACCTTTGAAAAATTTTTGCTCATTTATTGAGAATTTCATATATGTGTACTTTAGTTAGATATATTTTCCTTCTCTTCAAGTCCTCCCATGTTTCCTCCCCTTCTCAAATTCATGGACTCTTAGTCTTTAAATATTATCATCACATACATGCATATAAATTTATAAATACTACTGTCTGAGCTCATTAAGTACTGTTTGCATGTATAGGGCGGACCATTTGGAAAGGCATATCTGGGGGTCCATTCCTGGAGAAAATGATCATCCTTCATCAGCAGTCATTAATTTCCTGTAAGTCTCCACAGTCACTTAAAGGCTGAGAATAACCAACAACCACCTATTCAGACTTAATGCTCGCTCAGTAGAAAGGTCGATTCCACTCCATGTGGCTGCTGAGGCCATGGACCTCATGGATCCATTTTCCACTTCTGAAATAAGAATGATTTTTAAATGGATTCACAATATTTAACCCAATGCCCACAGATGTATGTGACGCTGATCTCTCACCAGAGTTCAGTTTGCATCATACAAAGATCTTTACAGTAGATGACAACTGATCAAAATGAAGATAACAACTGAATGTGGTACCAAGACACAGTTGATAAATCTACAATACAACCGCTATACCTAAGGTTCAGGGAGCATCACGGAATAAATGGCAGAAAGATTGTGAGGTCCAGATAATAAAAAGACAGCTCTGAGCTATTACATGTGCGTGGAAAGCTACACCCATGAAATTTCAATAATATGGTTGCCTAGCAAAGACCTGAAAAACGACACCAATTGACATGCTAACATAATGGGTTATCTCTTTCAATAGCCCATATAAAATATTTGTTTTTTTAAATATACATGTCTTTCAACCTACAGTTTAGTTTTCCTTTACATTAAAATCTTATTAAATGTAAAAATAAGAATCAACTCTCTAAAATGTTCTCATCTTTCATCTTAGGTGGCTTTGGCTATTCGTAGGAAAAGAACAGGAATCCAGTCAATTGTGCCCTCCCAACCGCTACCAAATCCCCCTTTACCTTCACTCAGCCTTCTACTTTAACCTCCACAATTTGGACAAAATATGTGTTGATTATCTGTCTCTGCCTAGCTAGTTCGTGTTGCTTAGCACCCTCTAATTATATTATTTTGCTGCAAATATATTTTTCTTTATGGATGAAAGATGTTCTATTGGGGGCACATAGCATAATTTTTAATCCTTTGTTAAGAGTTCGAATTGAGTCCATACCTTAAATATTGAGAACCGTGCCGTGGTGAACACGGGAGCTCAAACACCGCTTAGATATTCTGATTTCACTTACTGATGCGCTATATCCTAAACACGACTAATATAGCTTGTATAATAGACTTACTTTTAGATTTCTTTTGCCGTAGTATTAATTCCGTTCAATTGAAATTTATTGTGGTACCTACGTGCTATAAATTTAACTAAATTCATTTAAATAATACTACATAAAATCCTCCTCCCATTGTATAATTGTGCTATGACTCTCCTACTTTAAAATATGATAAATGTTAATAAGAATTTACTTTTAGCTCTTTAGCTCGTACCCATTTAAAAGCGTATATGAAAATGTACAACTAAAACCACCAGATATGAAACAGTACTTATGCTCTACTGAACATAACCTTTGGTATGCAGCTGATCTAAAGACCCTGATTTGAAGCCAAATTGCACTTTCTTATTAGTGGATCTTCACCTCTCAACCTGGTTCTAAACTTTGTAATGCAATGTTCATCTTAAAGTACAAGGAGTGAAGGTAGAGCATTTCTTAGGAAGTATATCTGAAATGTGTGTGTGTTTGTGTGTGTGTTTGAGAAGGAGAGAGAGACAGAGACACAGATACAGACAGAGACACAGACACATAGGGAGAGGGAGACAGAGAGAGAGAGAGAGAGAGAGAGAGAGAGAGAGAGAG
>NW_026067930.1:23807605-23836222 GCF_014885135.2 Alexandromys fortis | reverse complement strand
GAAGAGAAGAGAAGAGAAGAGAAGAGAAGAGAAGAGAAGAGAAGAGAAGAGAAGAGAAGAGAAGAGAAGAGAAGAGAAGAGAAGAGAAGCGGATTTAAGCAAAAATAGAAAAATGTTTCAGAATGACACTACTTTAAGGAAACTGTGCTGTGTGCACAACAGTATCATGTATTTTACTTCAATGAAGTTGTTAAACAAGATCTCTGTTTCCATGCACTGTTATACAGTTATCAACCCCATCAGAATCCCACTCATTGTCTTTTTAATTCATAGGTGATTAGCAAATGCTGAGAAGTCACCTTATCTCACTAAAACATGAGTTCCAACTCCGAGTAAATATTTTGGTAAACAATAATTCTGTCCTTGCATATTCAGCAGTGTGCTAAATTATGCATAATCTTGCATAAGTAATAAGTGAAGGTAGCTTAAATTCAGGATTTTTTTTTTAAACCTGACCTATTTCTTTCAATGATGTTAGCAGTTTAAATCATGTATGAGCTTTCTGTAAGGCTTCAATGAGTAGCTCGGGTAGAGAAACTTCAGTAATAAATTTCGGGAGAAGACACGTTTTTTGACAGGCTTAATGCAACACATACAGAGTCTGGAACTCACACTCTGGGAATTTAGAGCAATCCTTGCAAAGCAGCTTTTCCCTGTTACATTAATAGAGAAAATGAAGTATGAAAGTCCTCAGGAATTACTGCTAGGTGTAATTTAAATAATTTACCAGAAGACAGTTCAGCACATGCATAGAACAGGGGCATACAGAGTTTGCCATAAGCAGTTTATAAATAAACTATATTCTGCTGAAGTAAGTCAGGCATAAATTATAACCATTCCTTTTGTGGCTGTAGCCCGTTCTTCATTGTAATAGTTGTTCTGAAAAAAGTCCTGGGTGATGACCTTAGCCTGGAAATCACAGTCGCTGCTGCCTTTCACCTTGCTTATGAGCTGCCGCATGGTTAATGGTTCCATGGCTGTGAGATCAAAGTAAAATTACTGCTGCAAGACATAAAGAAGAACGTATTACATCTCTAAAGAGAATTCTAGAAGAATCCTTTCGCCTGGTTGGGGGCAGGGAGAGATTTGTGTCTAAAGACCATGGAGAAGATTCCGGTTGTTTAATGAAAGCTTTGTACCTCAGAGAAAAAGGGAAGGAAAAGATAGGTTTTATATCTCATCCCTTGAGTCTGATGCCTTAAATTACCAAACCAAAGTAAAATACTCTAGGCAAATATATAACAAAGACTCAAACTTATGCTGAAATTCTTTGTAAAACATATATTTCAGGTTAAAAAAAAAAAAAAAACCTGCCATTCCACAGAGTTCAGTACTGTCAAAGACCAGAGGTGTGATGGAAGGAAAGGGTTTCCTAAAGTATGTCAGGTACTTGAGAGAGAGTTTGTTCAGGATAGATGGTCTAGAATAGATAATAGATAGATAGATAGATAGATAGATAGATAGATAGATAGATAGATGATAGATAGATGATAGATAGATAGATAGATAGATAGATAGATAGATAGATAACAAACAAGTGACAGGTAATGAAAATAGAGATTGTTATCTGAGATTGCACAGTCTACATATAGTAGTAGAAGAGTGAACAGCATGGAGGATAATGATTATGCTTTCTTAGAATAAATTTGTCTGCCTTCTTCCTATATTGCTCTGAACATTGCCCAAAAATCAAATGTAAACATCAGGCCTGTCTATTGGAGATACTGCAAAAAATTGGGTGAGACATGGTCTGAACAGTCTGCCGAAAATAAACAGCCCCATGAATGTGAGCAAAAAGCAGCTGAAATAAAGAAGAAGTATAAGAAGTATGGAAAGGATCTTGCTTCAAACTGTGCCAAGGGCAGAAGTAAAGCAGGAAAGGAGGGTCCTGGTAGGCCAACAGGCTCAAAGAAGGATGGACTAGAAGATGAGGAAGGGGAAGAGGAGAAAGAAGATGAAGATGAGGAAGATGAGGAGGAAGAATAAATGGCTGTTCTAAAATGTGTTGAGTGTGTGTGCTCAGGTGACTATTTTGCTAAGAATGTGAAAATTAGGTGCAGCTCAACATTAGTTTCAGTATAAAAAAATGTATAGAATTTTGTATAGCTGATAAGATTGTAGAGAAAATGCTTGTTTTTTAAAAAAGGAATTTATAGCTTATTCACGGGCTATAATGTACAGTTAGATTTTACTTTTGATGTTGAATGTTCCTAAATATTTAATGGTTTCTTTAATTTCTTTCTTTTTTTTTTTGAGACAGGGTTTCTCCCTAGCTTTTTTGGTTCCTGCCTTGGAACTAGCTCTTGTAGACCAGGCTGGCCTTGAACTCACAGAGATCCACCTGCCTCTGCCTCCAGAGTGCTGGGATTAAAGGTGTGTGCCACCACTGCCCGGCTTTCTTTAATTTCTTATTGTAGATCAGCAAACTTCATAGGAATTTGTACTACCAGTAAATTTGGGGATTTCTTTTAAGATGTTGCAATGTTCTTATTTTTTTAAAAATGTAATAAAATAATGTTTATTACTTGCAAAAAAATGAAAATTTTCCTTTTAGTAAAGAAAATGATTTCTGAGTGCTATAAAATTAAAAAAAGGAAGGAAAGAAGAAAGGAAGGAAGAAAGAAAGGAAGGAAGAAAGAAAGAAAGAAAGAAAGAAAGAAAGAAAGGGAAGGAAGGAGGGAGGAAGAAAATATTTCATGTCACCAATCGAGAATCAAGGTGTCTTTGAGACTTATACTTGAGTAGCTGTAGTTTCTGTGACACTCATATGGTCTTAAGAAAGTTCACTGGTTTATTCCACTTGTGACAAATTTAGCACAGAATCCTAAAAACCACAGTGGGGTTATTATTGATTAGAATAGTAAATTTCAAATTACTTCTACAATGTTCATTCATCACAGTGTGTATGTAACTTTCAAACATCTCATATCATTGTCCCAAACTCCCCAACATTGTATTTGGGCTTACAATTGCCTAACGACAGGCAAGAAATGAAGAGATTCTAACCGATGCATGCCTCTGATAAGCAAGGAAGACAAATAAGTACAAAACTTCAGCTGAAGATTATTGTTCTTCATAGAGAGTTTATCCCTTCAAAATAGCTTCTTTACCATTGGTTGTTTCTGTGTTAACACACTGATTCTAAGTCTGGTACCATCTCTCATAGCTAATTCAATCAGAGAAGGAAATCTGATTAAACCGTAACCAAAAATCTATACCAACTGACTCTCTCTCTCTCTCTCTCTCTCTCTCTCTCTCTCTCTCTCTTTCTCTCTTCCTCTCTCTCTGTCTCTCTCTCTCAGTGTGTGTGTGTGTTGGTATAGTTAACATGTACATGGATGTTATATGGAAATTTTAATGGTTGGTTGTTTAGTTTGCAGTGATGAATTCATCTGATGGAAAATTTTTGCACATATGGAACCTGGTTTTCTCATAGTTTTCCTAATATCGTATCCTAACTGGAAGTACAATGAAATGATAGAAATTCACAATTAAGCAAATGGTTGTATGAAATAATCTAAAATTATACCCCACACCTCAAAATCTATAACATGTAACTAAAAGAAACTGTATAGTCCTCATTTTTATATTGGACTACACAATGATTTTCAATGAAAACTATTGATTTTATCAAAAGCAAGAGTTTAATAAACACTTCAAATATAATTGCAATTTTTATATGTATATGTGATTTTGGCTTGCATGTACATCTATGTATTATGTATGTGCAGTGCCTGTGGAGGCTGACAGACAGCGTCAGATTCCCTGAGGCTGGTTTAAAGGTGGTTGTGCAGTCATGTAGGTGATGGGAATTAAATACCAGTCCCCCTGAAAAGCAGCAAGTGACCTTAACTACTTAGTCATCTCTCCAGCCCTGAAATACATTCTTTAGTGTCAAGAAATAAGATTTTATTTTAAGTTATGCCCTATTTTAGACTCCAAGAAGTTTGCAGAATTTGGCATGATGGTTGTATGACTCGAATACCAGCATTCAGGAGGGGGAATTGGAATGATCAGCATGAAATTAAAGCTGGCATTGGCTACATGGCAAGGGCCAGCCCACTCTGACTTCATAGAAGGGCCTTTCTCAAGGAAAGAAAGAAACAGACACTTTAATGTACAACTATTTAATGTTAACTTTTTTAACTTTACCAATGTATCTTAAGAAGAAAGGAATTCAAAAAGAAACAACAAAAATGTAAGTGAATACTATATAAATGAATCTCCAATTGTAGTTTTTATCTGGAATGGTATATTATAGAGATTCAACAATATAGACAAAGCCTTTACTCCTAATGCTAGTGTAGCCCACTACTGCAAAATGAGATACATATTACTCAGACCACCTTACGTCAATCAATTTTATCTAGCCTAATTATAGAAATTTCAGAATAGCAAACAATGCCTTATTTATTAATTTCTTTTTTTTTCAAAACAGAGTTTCTTTGTATAGTTTTGGCTGTTCCTAGAACTAGCTCTGTAGACCAGGCTTGGTTCGAACTCATAAAGATTCACCTGCCTCTGTCTCTTGAGTACTGGGATTAAAGGTGTATACCACCACCCCCTAGCATTTATTAATTTCTTATTTAAAGACTTTGACACGGGTGACTATGAAAATAGTGTCCCTTTCTGAGAGACTGCCATGTGCCCACTAATTAATGCTAATTACTAATTATTAATAAGGGAGGTATTTTCAATCTGTACTGAGAGCTTTTATATATATATAATGTTATATATAATGTTTTTCTTTGTTTCAAATTTTGCTTAGAATAGCTATACAATAGAATACAATAAATAAAATACTGCACTATTTGAACTCTCTTCAATAATAACGTTCTTCATAAAAGCATATTTTATTATTGAATTGAACCTCTGGTGGATTAAGCAATGCTGACATGAGATTACTTCTAAATATGCAATTAATAGATTGTAGACCTGATTAAACAGTTTAGTTAAAAGAATTCCATTAACATCATTACAATGATATAGAAAATAATGGGCAAAATAGAGTCACAGACATGATCCTGACCTCGGGACTCAAATTAAAATAAGAAAAGTGCCATATTTCTCCATGGTTCACATTGGCATCACCTAATAGAACGCTGACAAAAGAAAATGTTTTGTCATTTAGTTTGTTGCCAAGAACATCTTAGAATATAATTAATGCAATCCACTTCTTAATGTGTCTGCATGAATGGATACAAGTCGTATCTTCTGCTGTAAAAACGGTATCATTTGCAATGTGAAGATGGCAACAATTCCTACGAAAACAATCAGCTTAGGAGAGAAAATGGAAAACCTAAGAGGATAGTGAGCATAACCTGAGTGAGTGCCTGAGCAAAAAGAGTGGTGTTACACATCATCACAGGTTTAGTGTAAAGAAGAAATAAAATATACGTCCTTGAAGAATTTTCACAACTCTTTCTGCCGTGTTATTTGTCAATGTCATGTAATATGTAGTCCAGAGCTTAGCTTGTATCACTGCCTTGAATCCTAACCCTTTATCTGCTTGACCAGTGAGATCAGGTGTTCTCTATGGCAACAGATACCATTCACTGCATATATAAATCATTTGGAGAATGTGAACATGCACGTTCTAACTCAACAGATGAGTGTTTATGCTACATATAATTATGTTTTTCCAACACGTGTGAAAGTCTGGTTATCACAGAAGGAGGGGAAAGGATGGAGCGATGGGGCAAGAACTTTATTTTTTAAAAAAAGTTTACAAGCATCCTAAATTTAGTGAACATAATGGTTGAACATTATACACAGCATCTTTTTATTTCCGTAATTAACTTTATGATTTGGGGGAAGTGTTTTAGATTTTTTCTGCAATGACTATTCTAACCAATCATCATCTTAAAGATTTTTAAAAGTTTGTCACATACTTAAAATATTAATCAATTATATTTCTTCTGACATAGATATTTTTATTTGCAAATTTACTTAAATATTTTATATACGTCTATGTCCAGGTATATGACCAGGCCAAGGTTACCTGATATGGATGCCAGGAATTAAATCATGCCAGTTGGAGGGGCCAAAGCAAAACTGAAGTTGTGATAATATTAATGAGAGCAATTAGAGTGTTCATACCTTTATCAGAAACACAACATAATGACAACTATCAATACAGTTGTAGTTGCCAGAACACAATGAAGTGTGCAAGTCATACAGGGTTCACAAGATCAATGTCTAAGACCAATTATCCTGTTAAGTTTCCATGCTTCCTTATGTACTAAGGGGACATAAAAAGAAACACAACGCGGCCTGAAGGATTCACTATCTGAGAGAGTGCATTGGTTTCTCAGGAGCTGTAAGGCACATTGTGGCCCAGATGCCATGGACTCTCACATGAAATACCTATGATAAATGCGTCTCCAAGCAGCTAGACTAGACAAAACCATGGTTCCTTGCAGTAATGTATCTTTATTTTTTGCAAGCATGTATTCTGTTTTCTACTGACTAATAGTTGTTATAGTGTTGTTAACAATCTATGTCTACTTACTTAATTTCCCTTGTTCCTAGTTGTGTGTCGTACTTATCATATTATGGCACATATAAAAATATGCACTACTTTTAAGTATATATTTAGATGTGTCTGGTTAAGCCTTACCAGAGTAAAGATAATGACAATTTTGCCTCTGCAAAAGATACTAATTTTATTTTCCCATGGATGATTGCCAACTCCCTAACTACCACCATTGCAAATGCTCAGCCTCTCCATTGTCTGTTCTTGATTGTATCATGAATGCCATCACTCTGTACAGAGGCTGTGGTGTCAGAATGCTTTCCTTAGCATCCTGTACTTGTTCAACAGTTTATCCCTATTTATTGTTAAGTAATATTTAACTATAAAGAAGAATCATATTTTCAAAAATATATTTGGCAGTTGATGGGCATTTGAGATGTTCTTTGGCTTTAGGGATCATATATAATTTATTATAATTTAATATATAAGACTGTCTATTCGTCTTTGTGTAAGCCAGGAAGTAGAATGCTGAGGGAATGGGACTGGATTGGGAAACAAAAGTATTTTCAAAGAGAACTGAAAGCCAACGTTAAAATACAGAAAGACATCTCAGCAGGCAGCAGTAGAGGAATCTAAGCACTGAGAAACACAAAGAGTTTCAGGGAATTGCAAGCACAAATGATTAATAATGGCTTCCAGGTGTTTGAAATATTTAATTGATTGACCAAACTGCAGTCAGGAATGGGAAGGCAACCTCATATAAAAGTGTCATTTTGACACCAGGCAAAGATAATGTTAAACTTATCCAAAATATAAATATTATAAATACTGTGAGTGAAAGTTCAGAATTTGACCTTTACAAAAATCTAAGTTTCAAGTTAATGGGGTAATAGTACCTTTAATGTGCATAGTCAAAACTAATTAG
Organism: Alexandromys fortis; assembly: GCF_014885135.2. Classification (NCBI taxonomy): domain Eukaryota; kingdom Metazoa; phylum Chordata; class Mammalia; order Rodentia; family Cricetidae; genus Alexandromys; species Alexandromys fortis. Next base: position 23,828,822 of record NW_026067930.1, on the reverse strand, counting down.
AGTAATGCTAAAAGAAAGTTTGCTGGCCAGTTTTATTTATATTTTAGAAGCAGTGTTAAAAGAGAAAATTACAGGAAAATTACAATATATAATGTATAATGTGGTATATTATTAACAATAGTAGTTTATAAAGGGCTAACAAATTGAAATAACGTTCATCTAATGGGTTGGTGGGAGGGTACCTAGGAGGGGATGAAGGTGAAAAGTGATTTAATTATATTCCAATTAAAAATATTTAAAAATAGATAATAAACATACCACTGCCCTCTTAAAAAATGAGAAAAAATATAAAGGGATAAGACGTCGGGATGTGACTCATGAAACTGATCTACAACATAAAATCCCAAGATTTTCTTATGATTTTATTTTCTATGTAAACAAAAGGAGGGAGTTAAGAATTCCAACATTTTACCAGAATAATGAGAGGGACCAGAATGTCATAAACAAATTGAAAGGCATAATTAAGGTAAGGAGAGAAGTCTGGAGGCAGTTAAAGACATCTTGAATCTTTGTTATCTAAGAGATGCTACAGGAGCGGTTCTGTATTATGGAATGATCATTTAAAGTTTTATAGCACTTAGTATATGGATAGATGAAAATCTGAAAGACACAGCATAAAAAATAAAATCTCCATAGACCCTGCCTGGCAGGAAGGTCCCTCAGAGGTTAAAAAAAAAAAAAAAAAAACAATGGCATCTTGAATTTTGCATGCACATGGATGGAAATAGAAAACACTTTACTGAGTGAGATAACCCAGATCCAAAAAGATGAATACGGTATGTACTCACTCATAAGTGGATTCTAGCCATAAACAAAGGACATTGAGCCTTTAATTTTTGATCCTAGAGAAGCTAAATAAGAAGGTGAACCCCAAGAAAAAACATATATTTATCCTCCTGAATATTGGGAGTAAACAAGATCACCTGGGAAAAGTTGGGGGTATGGGGTGGGGGTGGGGTGGAAGTAAGAGGAGATGGTGAGAGAGAAGGGAGAAGGGGAGAACTGGGGAGATGTTGGGAGAATGGGATTGTTGAGATGGAGGAAGGGTGGATATGGGAGCTGGGAAGAAGATATCTTAATTAAGGGTGCCATTTTAGGGTTGGCAAGAGACTTGGCTCAAGAGGGATTCCCAGGTGTCCAAGGGGAATGTCCCCAGCTAGGACTTTGGGCAGCAGAGGAGAGGGTTCCTGAACTGGCCATATCCTATAGCCACACTGATGAATATCTTGCATATCACCATAGACTAACCTCCATCCGGCGATGGATGGAGACAGAGACAGAGACCCACATTGGAGCACTGGATTGAGTTCCCAAGGTACAGATGAAAAGCAGAAGGAGGGAGAACATGGACAAGGAAGTCAGGACCGCGAGGGATGCGTCCACCCATGGAGACGGTGTGGCTGATCTAATGGGAGCTCACCAAGGCCAGCTGGACTGGGACTGGACGAGCATGTGATTAGACCGGACTCCCTGAATGTGGCTGACAATGAGGGCTGACTGAGAAGCCAATGATAATGGCACTGGGTTTTGATTCTACTGCATGTACTGGCTTTTTGGGAGCCTAGTCTGTTTGGATGCTCATCTTCCTAGTCCTGGATGGAGTGTGGAGGGCCTTGGACTTCCCACAAGGCAGGGCACCCTGACTGCTCTTAGGATGGGAGAGGGAGGGGGAGGAGGGGTGGAGGAAGTGGGAGGGAAATGGGAGGAGGTGGAAATTTTTAATAAATAAGTAAGATTAAAAAAATCTTCGTAGAGAGGGTTATGATGTGAAATCAAGAACAAAGGACGATGACCTTAGATGCTCGAGTCTCAAGATGTAGAGAAGTAGAGGGATCAGTGAACAGACTGGAAGAGCCTTCACTGGTACATATAATATAAGTGAAATAATACATTTGGTTTCAAAGAAGTATTCCCTACAATAAATGTCCTGGGAAAGCGAAGTGATTAGAAACTGACCACCAAATTTTGCACTGTGGACATTATCCAATGAATTTCAAGATCTAATTCCATATATGGGAAAGAGATAATTTGAGAATATATATAGTCAAGTAGACACTAATTTATAAGAACTAGTGCTAAAGGAAAACTAATAATCTCTAGAAATTCAAGTAACCCATCTGCTATAATAGGAAAAAAGTAAAGTGACCTGGTAATATTGTGACAGGTAGATACAGTTAGAGTTGGAACAATTTTGTTTCTGTCTGCTTCTTCTTTTTTTTTTTTTTTTTTTTTTTGTGAAATGCCAGCATGGTCATTAGCTAAGAGCAAAGTGGAGGTGCGTGATGAGAACTTTGAGAAGAGTGGCGTTCTCAAATAATCCTGGGAAAATGTGATAGTTTCCCTTAATAGTCGACTGGATGGGGTTTAGAGTTAGAGTTGGAACAATTTTGTTTCTGTCTGCTTCTTCTTTTTTTTTTTTTTTTTTTTTTTTTGTGAAATGCCAGCATGGTCATTAGCTAAGAGCAAAGTGGAGGTGCGTGATGAGAACTTTGAGAAGAGTGGCGTTCTCAAATAATCCTGGGAAAATGTGATAGTTTCCCTTAATAGTCGACTGGATGGGGTTTAGAGTTACCATGGAAACAAACCTCTGAACATGTCTGTGACAGACTTTCTAAATGAGGATAATTAAGGTTGGAGACCCATCATAATTGTGGATGGTAGCATTTCATGAGAAAGGGTGGTATGAGGTCTTAGAATGAATAGAAAGGGAAAAGTAATCTGAGAATCTGTTCACTTCTCTGACTTCCTGTCCTGGGGTGCTGTGACCAGCCACATCCTCTTCCTGAAGTGTACTTTGCTTAGTTGAGTGGATTATAACTTTTGACTTAAGTAAATTCTTCTTCCTTTGTTTTAGCAATGAGAAATGTAATCAATGAAGACAGTGAATGAAGGGACAGACAAGTCAGCTGAAGTATGAAAGCTTTGTGAGTCTTCAGTGTAAGTTCTTAGAGTTTATGCTCATGAATTTAAACTGGATTCGGCAGTGTACTCAGTAAACTGCTTCTTTTTTCAGATACATAATACAACATTGCAAGTATTGAACAGGTGAGTAAATACATTTATTTTATTTTTAGCAGAGAAAACAGTGAAAGAAGGAGAGAATCATCAGTGTCTAGAAGATTGAAAGAGAGGAGATATTTGGACCAGTGTTTCATTTCTAAAAGAATCCAAAGTGGATAGCTTTATATTTTCTTGCAAATCCATATTTACTTTCAGTATAGAATCCTTTCATTAAGAAAAGCACTGAGACCTCAAGAACAATGGCAATGGGTTTTTGATCCTACTGTACCTATTGGTTTCGTGGGAGCCTAGGCAGTTTCGTGGATGCTCACCTTCCTAGACCTGGATGGAGAAGGGAGGACCTTGGACTTCCCACAGGGCAGGGAACCCTGATTGCTCTTTGGGCTGACGAGGGAGGGGGGCTTGATTGGGGGGGGGGGCGGGAAAGGGGAGGCGGCGATGGGGAAGAGACAGAAATCTTTAATAAATAAATAAATAAATAAATAAATAAATAAATAAATAAATAAATGAAAAGCAGAAAGCAAGATAAAGGCAACTAATAGAACAGGGAAAGGATAAAAAGAAGGGTTACCAGGAGCTTCAGCTACATTGTAGCTGAATACACATAATTCCTGCATATTTGTAATCTCCTGAGTGCTATCCATCATGCCTTTGTTTATACTTGCTTTTTTTTTATTTCATTCCTTGAGAATTTCTTACAAAGAACATTGGCATGATCAGTTTTGGAATATCATTTATGATATCCTACTTTTGTCATTCACTTCAGGAAATGGTTAAATAATCATTAGAACAATGTGATTGTATAATACACTAATCATTTTTGCCTCTGCTCATGTCTTAGTCTGAATGAACACCCAATGAGAGCTGTGACTGTTTCAAGTCATAACCTTTTCACGTTCGAGGTGTTGCGAAGTTGGTTTTGGATACTTGATTTGAAAGTGTAACTCTATGGCTAGTTAGGCATCAACCCTTGTTAATAAAATTATGTGAACTGGTTTAGAATCATGGCATTGCTTCCTTTAATGAGCTAGGAAAAGAAGCCTTGGCATAGAGTCATATTCCTTCCTGGCATTACTTAAATAACCTTTAATGAGTTTGATCTGGGGATGAGTCACTGTTTCTGAGAATTGGAGGTCGTATAAAATGGTCACCTTGTTAGAAGGAAACTAAATATGTAATTCCTTCCTCACACCTCTATGATCTCAGTGTCTGCCATAAAGCTCCTTGGGAAGAAATTAAAAATAAACTCTGCAGCTTAATGTTTTCAGTGATAAATATTCCCTGTGTTAACAATGGTAAAGTGCCCTGTTACAAAATGTAAGATTAATTTCTGTTCTAGTACCTTTATTCCTAAAGAATGAAAAATTTCAGGTTTTTCATTCCTGGTTCAATCTTTTCAATATTGTTCTCTATAGTTAAATGCTTACATTTCATAATATAGGCATTAGACCATGGGACCGTATCTGTCATTGTTGCATACAGAATAAAAGAGGGAGGGGAAAAGGAAACAGAGGAGCTGATGAATATTTGATAATGTTTTTAATCAGTCCCACCAAATAAACATTCCTTGTGTTGTTTTGGAAATAAGCTTTCCCTATCATAGAAGCTTACAAAGGGTAATTTTGTGTCTTCCACTGACAATCTTAGGAAACTGGTATGATAGTTAATGATTTTATGAATTCTACCACAAAAATGTGCTTTCTTAGTGAAGTTATTTAAATATGTATTTTACTTTTTCCTAAAATATTCACCTATAAACCAATTTTACTTTTTTTTAATTTAGGAAATTTTCGTTCTCTACATATTCCCAAGCCTCTTTAATTGTCCTTTCTCGTACTTGTGAAATTCAGTAGTAAGGAAAAAATACTATCCATAAGACATAAGCCATAAAGGCTTTTTTATATCTTAATTAAAACTAGGAATTTTAATAAATTTGTTGTTACCAAAGGTTAAAATCTTCCACTCTAGTGGAAATTTTTCCAGTAAATGAGATAATAGTCACAAAATACAAGACCAGGAAAGCAATCAGGATTGAGGAAAGGAGAATATTATATAAAATATTGTTGAAAAATAGACTGGTTAGAATATAAACCAATGGCTATGCTGGTGCCAGCAAAAGTTTTCTGATCAATTGTAATCCTGTAAACCAGACTGGGCTTTGTGTCTTTAGGGTGAAAAAAAAATGTGCTCTTCTGCACTGGATAATTTGAAATAGTCTTCAGAATCTACCCAATTAGAACCTTAAGGGTGTCTATAAAGGGGTAGATGCAAAATAATGAATATTTTTGTTGTTGGTTGTATATGGTATATATGTGCATGCATGTGTTAAATGAGTAATTTATAGAAAAGAAGCTCTTCTTGCTTTTTATTTTCATGTCTAATTTTTATTTTTATTTATTTTCTTTTTGGTTTTTCAAGACAGGGTTTCTCTGTAGCTTTGGAGCCTGTCCTGGAACTAGCTCTTGTAGACCAGACTGGCTTCAAACTCAAAGTGCCGGGATTAAAGGTGTGCACCACCACCGCCCAGCCATGACTAATTTTTATTATATGGAGAAAATAAATTCTACATCCCTGAAAGAAACAACATGGGAGAAATTATGTTCTAATTTTATATCTCTCTGGACTCTTCACATGTTAATGATTTTAGCAAACTGAAAACGCAAAGACAAAACAACATGAGTAGTCCTGGTGACGGGCAGTGAGGAAAGAGGTGGTTTGGGCACTTGTAAGACTAAGTTACTAAAATATGTTTGGCAGGATATGCATTTTAAACCAAAGTAGCCATAACATTTCCTCATTCGTACTGTTTAAATTTTACCACCAAGGAGTGTTGATACCCATTACACTTGGCACTGAAATCTGACCAAAGTATCACTCAACTCCAGATTCCTGTGTATTCTTTCATGTTGGAAATATTTTTTTGGAGGACTTTGTAAACCAGAACGGTAAAGATGATCAAGGATCTACCAGAAAATAGTGCTAAATATCCATGTTCCTAAAAAGGCAGTTTTTCAGTCTTCTTGATCCTACAAATTCATTTTTATAGAAGCTTTATGGTGAACTTTGATTGGAATACTTAGGGAAAAACGAGTTTTTCTTCAAGGAATGACTATGCTTACAGTTTTACCTTTTATGTTTTATCTATAGATGTTCCCTTGAGCTCATCACCTCGGTTAGTTCCACCTTTCACCTCAGTCAAGCAAAAGCCACATGCTATGGCACAATCAAAAGTCTGTATTCCCCAGAGAGTCCTGCTCAGTGGGCTCTCAGATTCTTTTAAACAGTGAAGAATTTGAAAGGTAGATATTATTTCTCCTCCTCCTATAAAAATATTTTAAAACCAATCTATTGGAGGTTGAAGAAAAGCTTTTATTCTCCCCTATAAAATATGATTCATTGAATATCTTCTGGAAGAACTACATAAGCAGACAGGTAGAGAAGAATCTGGTTCCCAGGAGACAAGATGAACGGAGACCCTTGTAAAAGAACTTTCTTGATAAAATGTTTACAGTTTGAAGTAGTATATACCACAAAGATAGCTACTAAAATGTTTAGGAAATCCTCTTGAGCTTTTTAAAATAACTTATGGTTAGCTATAAGGTAAACACTAAATATCTGTGTGCAAAATTGGTACTGAATAGCTAAAAGTTTAAATATTATATATTTTCACTTTTTGATGGGATAAAGTCTACAAAACAGTCCTGTGGTAAATGCATAGATTTTCCAGAAACCTTATGTCTTCTCATATGTACAAATTTCCATACACTCAAGATCTTGCAATGCATGTAATCAAAGACCCTGTAGTGGTATGAAATTATCATCAAAAGTCCACAGTTTGAATTGAAGTTCACTGATAAAAGGGATAGTGATGGATAACCTTGAACTCGCTGACACAGCATAAGATTTTCTGAACAGAACATGGATAGCAGAGACCCTGAGGTCAACAATTAATCGTAGTTCACAAAACTGAAAAGCTTCTGTGCAGCAAAGGACATTATCACTCAGACAAAACAACAGCCCCCCCCCCAAAAAAAAAACGAGAAAAGATGTTCTACCAGGTACACATCTTAAAGAGGCTAATATCCAATTTCATAAAAAATAATTCAAAGAATTGTATGTCAGGAAAACAGTATAGTTAAAAATGCAGTTTAGATCTAAATTGAGAATTTTGAATAGAGAACTCATATGTCAAAACACTTCTTAAAGAAGTGTTCAACATCCTTAGTCATCAAGAAAATACAGTTCAAAACTGTTTGAGATTGCACCCTTTAGAATGGCTCAAATTAAAGCCATTGAATTTGATATCTTCAATAAAAAATGACATCTCACACTGGCAAGACTGTGGAATAAGGGAAATATTTTTACACTACTTCTGGGAGTACAAACTTGTACAGCCACTATGAAACTCAGTGTGGCAGTTTGTAAGGAATCTGGAAATAGATCTATCTCAAGATCCAACTGTACTACTCTTAGACATATATCCAAAGGACACTTCTTCTTACCACAGAGACAATTACTCAGCCATGTGCATTGCTGCTCTATACATAATAGACAGAAACTGAAAACAACTTAGTTGTCTCACAACAGAAGAATGTATAAAGAAAATGTAGTGGATCTATACAACGAAATATTACTCAGCTGTTAAAAATGAAATCATGAAATTTCCAGATAAGTGATAGAAATAAAAAGTAAAATCATCCCGAGTAAGGAAACCTAGACCAAGAAAGGCAAATATGATTTATTTTTGCTTATATGCAGATATTAACTCTCAAGTCAATGAAAAAACAAACTTCAATCCTTGCATATAAAGGAGTTATACAGAAAGGAAAGGACTAGTGGGAAAGATAGATCTTTCTAGAAAAGATATATAGAATAAGTGTGAATAGATGTGGAAGGGAAAGCTGGAATAGAAGAATCAAGCAGATGAGGGAGAAAAAAAGGAGATGAGGGAAAAAATATCGAAAGGGACAAATATTAATAGGGGCTATCTTATAGGTTGTTTGGAAATCTAATGCGATAGGGGTATCCTAAAATATATAGCTATAGGAAGGCTATGTAAATAAAATTGGCAAATAACAGGGAAGACAGAGCACCAATTGGATATCACTGATCACCAAAAAAAGCTTCCCATACTGGAAATGAGTTATATCTTATTGAACTAAGGGGTCTCATGGGAGTCATCATAAATCTGTGGTGGTTTGAATGCCATTGGCCCCTATAAGCTCATAAAGCATGACACTATTAGGAGGTGTGGCCTTGTTGGAGTAGCTATGGCCTTATTGGAGGAAATATGCCATTATGGAGGTGGGCTTTGAGTCTCATAGATGTTCAAGCCATGTGCAGTGCCTCAGTTCACTTCCTGTTTCCTTTGGAATAAGATCTAAGGAATTCCAGCTCCTTCTCCAGCAACATTTCTGCCTGCTTGCTTCTTTGCTTCCCACCATGATGATAATGGTCTAAACTTCTGAACTGTAAGCTAACCACCCAGTGAAATGTTTACCTTTATAAGAGTTTCTGTAGTCATGATGTCTCTTCACAGAAAGAGAAAACCCCAAGCCACAACTACAACCTAGTCTGTTGCCAAGGCTATAGGTTGCCTTCCACAAACTGAAGGCAAAGCCATAGTTGTGAAGACAACACCTAAACAATATATTGAACACAGAGAAGTCGAGCTGGTACCTACATAGAGCATTCAACCCCACAGACTGGTATTCCTGAACCTGAAGTTATTCTGTACACTACTAAAAGGGAAACATAAACACCATCCCAGCTATAAACCTTTGGATCCATGTGTTCATCTTGAAAAATATGCTAGTGCAATATAGGCACAAAGCTTTTGGGAGTAAGCAAACTTTATCTGATTTGATTTAAGGCTCACTCCACAAATATGGAACCCATATAGGATATTGCCTGCATGACCAATAACCTGAGGCTAGATAGGTCAGAAACCTAGAGAAAAAAAAAAAACTAAATTTTACTGTTCTACTAAGGAACTTAGCAATACATTAAATCCTATTGACATTCTGCTACCTGCTTTGTCACCATCAGTGATGCATCTATCTACAGCGATAGAAACAAATTCAGAGATCTACAGTCAGACATTACACAGAGAGTAAGGCACCTTGGAACACTCCATTCTAAATAGGATTTCTCCACAAAATCACTACCCTTAAGGCTCAGGGAACTCGGCAAAAGCAGAGGTCGAAAGTGTCTAGGAGCCAAAAGAGATAGAGGAAACAAGAATTTGTTTCTTTTGTTTTTTGTTTGTTTGTTTTCAAGAGGGAATTTCTCTGTATAGCTTTGGAGTCTATCCTGGAACTCGATCTGTGCATCAGGCTGTCCATGAACACACAGAGATGGACCTAATCTGCCTCCTGAGTGCTGGGATTAAAGGTGATTGCCACCACCACCGGCCTATATCGAAGCTTTTTAAAAATATTTTTTTTTATTGAGCTATATATTTTTCTCTGCTTCCCTTCCCTTACTCTCCACTCACCTTCTACCATTTCCCATGAGCCCATGCTCCCAATTTATTCAGGAAACCTTGTATTTTTCTATTTCCCATGTCGTAGATCCATGTATATCTCTCTTAAGGTCCTCTCGGTTGTCTAGGTTCTCTGGGATTGTGAATTGTAGGCTCATTTTTTGTTTTTTGTTTTGTTTTGTTTAATGTCTAAAAGCCACTTATGAATAAATGCATATGATATTTCTCTTTCTGGGTCTGGGTTACCTCACTCAAAATGATGTTTTCTAGATCCATTCTTTTGATTACATATTTCAAGATGTCATTATTTTTTTCTATTGTGTAGTGCTCCATTTTGTATATGTACCAAAACTTTTGTACCCATTCTTTGATCAAGGGGCATTTAGGTAGTTTCTATATTTGTCTATGACAAATAATGCTGCTATGAAAATAGTTGAGCACATGACCTTGTAATATGATTGAGCATCCTTTGGGTATATACCCCAAAGTGGTATTGCTAGGTCTTGATGTAGGTTGTTCCCAAAATTTTGAGAAATCACCATACTGATTTCCAAAGTAGCTGTACCAGTGTGCACTCACACCAGCAATAGATGAGTGTTTCCTTTACCCCACATCTTTTCCACCAAAAGCTGTCATGGATATTTTTGATCTTGGCCATTCTGACAGGTGTAAGATGGAATCTCAGAGTTGTTTTGACTTGTATTTCTCTGATGACTAAGGATGTTGAGCTTTCCCTTAAGTGTCTTTCAGCCATTTTAGATTCATATATCAAGAGTTCTCTGTTTAAGTCTGTAATACATATTTATTGTATTGTTTATTCTTCTGATGACCAATTTCTTGAGTTCTTTGTATTTTTTGGAGATCAACCATTCTCCAGTGTGGGGTTAGTGAAGATCTTTTCCCATTATGTAAGCTTGTTGACCATGTCCTTTGCTTTACAGAAGTTTTCAGTTTCAGAAAATTCCATTTATTAATTGTATCTCTCAGTGTCTGTGTTACTGGGGTTATATTTAGGAAGTGGTCTCATGTGCCATTGCATTCAAATGTACAAACCAGAAGTCAAAATTCTATTAGTTTTTAAGAAATAGTTTTTCTGCCTTTCAAGATTGCATAAAATCTCAAATTATATTTTCACTTCTAAAAAAAAATCTAATGATATATTCTTTTCACTTTACAACTTTCTTTTATATATTTCTTAATTTTTTATATTGATTCAACATTTTTTTTTTATTTTTGTTTTTCAAGACAGGGTTCTTTTGTAGCTTTGGAGACTGGCCTAGAACTAGCTCTTGTAGATTAGGCTGGCCTCAAAGTCACAGAGATCCTCCTGCCTCTGCCTCTGCTTCTTGAGTGCTGGGATTATAGATGAGCAACATCACTGCCCAGCCTTGCTGTGTATTTTTAATTGAAATATATTTGCATCACTTCCAGGAATATTTTCTTCCTCCAGTTCCTCACAAATAACTTTTTCTCAAACCTCTCCCATATCCCTCAAATTCTCAAATTGGAAACATCTTTTTACTTGATTGTTATTCTTACATGCATATTCATGTTTGTATTATATTTATGTATATAATATGTATATGCACAAATACTTATAAATACAACCTGCTGAGTCCACTTTGTTGGTGTTGGGTATATGGTTTCAAGGCTGACTGCTCTGACTTGAACAATCAATGAGGGGGACTCTCATGTGGGAAGGACTAACTTTTCTATCCTAGCAGTCTTTTTTTTTTCTAAAGGTAAAGTATCACCCATTTAAAACTTTCTTAGGGGATTAGTCCTTAAACAATACCATTTGGATTCATCTGCTTCTGTTAAAATCCTGTTTTAAAGCCTTCATCCTTAGAAGATTTTTTGCTCCCAGTATAGTGGTGGAACTAGTAAATAAGGGTATGAAGTCCATGGGCATTCTACTACAGTTCTCCTTGTGTGAGGGATGTAGAAACCCTCCCCCTATGTCAGCAATTCCAATTCATATGAGACCTCACTGTTTTTCACTAGTGAAGTCTGTCAATATTTCCAAACTTATAGTCATATGAGGCCATTCAAATGTTCTAATGGACTATACTTTAAGTCTAAAATCCTTTAATCTAATGGGGTTTATATACAAAATGAAGGTAAATTCAGTTATAATATTTAGAAAGAAAAGGATGTTATATATTTGGAGAGCTTCCTACTTTGCGTGTGCTTTTTAATACATCATTCCCCTGGGAGATTCTATAACACTGTTGTCAATAGGACCTTTCCTAAAAGCATACACTTTTGCATGTCTGATTCCTTGTCTCTAATATCAGATGAGATGCTTTCTGCTTATAAAAAAAGCCCTTATAGGAGCTTTTTTTTTATATTTCTAAAGTGTCTGGAACAGTGTTTGTGCAGAATACTTTGTTAATTGTCATTAACAAGAACAATACTGCTATCATAGGTTAGCTAGTAAGAAAACACTGATAAATTATTATAAATTGTTCTTGAACTTAGAAAGCTACTTAATTATTTAACAAATATTTATTATTCATTAGACACTATATCCTGTGAAAGGTATATAAACAATTTTGATATAAATTGATTATTTTTAAAGAGATATATAATCTCCTCAGGGAAACTGAGGGGGTATTAATTTATTGTGCCTACAGAATCAGAGATAATTTCATAGAGAAAAAAACACTGAACTTTAGGGAGTAGGAAGATTTATGGATTTGTATGTAGAGAATGATGCCAAAATGTAAGTGACATTTAAGACAGAAGTAAAATAAACAAGAAATTGAGACATAAAAATATTTGGTTTTAAGTGAATAATGAATAGACAGATTACCTATATTGAAGAACGTCAGAGAAGAAAGGAAAACAATAAATGTGGAAGTATCAGTTGAAGACACGTTATGAAGAATTTTTAATGCTTTGCAAATGAAGACTATGCTTGATGAAACTTGCCTACCATGTCAGATTTTGGATAATAGGATCATTCCAATACTAGGGCAGAGAGGAAAGAAGAAACGAAGGAACGAAGGGAAGAGCAAAGGAATAAAGAAGAAAAATATTTCTGTGTGTATAAAAAAACAATGCAGTGTTAAATTACAGTGTCCTGTGGGTTCTTGAAGGCACTGGGAACACAGCATTAAACAAGGTAGCCTCAAAGACTTTCCATCCTAGTGGGAAGTGGTGGACAATATGAAAGCAAAAATGAACCAATGCCAATAACTACCAATCTCCCACATAGTGTAGATGATAACAAATGTTAATCTAGAAATCAGAATCAAAAATAAATATAAGAAATGCTAAAAATAGTGATGAGATTTTTTTAGGCTATGATGACTTAAGAGACCGTTGGTTGAAACCAACATGAAGGATCAAGACTGTCTTATGAATGTCCGGTGAGGACAGTGAGTGCATACTGTGCCCAGTGGGGTAAAAGTGCAATAAGAAGCCAGAAATCAATCAAGCAGAGGAGCAAGAAGTATAATGGAAGATACAGGACTGTTACGGAGGAAAGAGAGACCTTAGGAGACATTTGTAGAATTGGATTTTCATTAAAGTAGAGAATGGCATGATCTGAATTTTTGCTTTAAATGACCACTGGGAACACCGAGAGACTAAACACTTTGTGTGAGGTGAAAACTGCATTGGAGAGGTTAGTTATAATGTTGCTGAGAAATGTCTTGAGGCTGGATAATGGAGCCAGAAGAAGAGAGGAGAAATGTTCTGGGAAGACTATAGCTCGTATTTGGAGTGTCTGCATGGGTCCTGCAGTGACTTGAGTGTCAATGCTGGAGGTAGGACAAGGCTTCTTCTATCCTTACTCCTTTGTTCCCTACACCTCACTATCCCAGCTCAGGCTCCCTTTGATACGTGTTTATCCCTAACCATCTCTACTCCAATTCACCTAAGTGTGTCTGTGGGAGAACTTGGCTGTGCTTTACAACCTGAAGGTGAAGATCAACTTTTAATGTTTATTGCAATTCAATGCATGAAAACGGGCTCCAGTGCAAAGAACAAAGCGGCAGTTAGGAAGTTTGCGCATGGAGGTGCTCCTGGAGAAATATGCTTCCAGTCTGTCAAGCATAATGATATCTGGCAGCACAAGTTTGTTATCCACTTCATCACCTAGGTCAACATGGAAAGTACAGTTTTTCTCTTGATGAGAAGGCAACAGTTGCAGGTCATAGGTCTGCATCTGTTTGCTGCTGAACAGCTTTGCCTGTCATGAAAGGGCAGACCTCAGATCTGTTGCTCTCATCATAACTCAAGTTACCACTTTCTCTTCAAAGTGAGTAAACCCAAGACTGGCAATGCTCTTTCCTTGAATTCTGAACTTCCCCCAGGAAGAAGCTTTTGGATTTTTGTTCTTTTTTTTTTCTGGATATTCAGTTGGAACCAGAAAAGTATTTCAATCTAATTGACTGATTATATAGAAAGAAAGATTGGGTAGGAGGCTATAAACAAGACTGGTTCTATGAAACCATGCCACTATCCTTATTGTATTCTTAAAAAAAAAAAAAAAAAAAAACCTTGCACGCCTTTAATCCCAGCACTCAGGAGGCAAAGGCAGGCGGATCTTTGTGAGTTCGAGACCAGCCTGGTCTACAAAAGGTAGTTCCAGGACAGGCTCCAAAACCACAGAGAAACCCTGCCTCGAAAAAAAAAAAAAAAAAAAAAAACCACACACCTCTTTATATTTGGTATTTGTTCTAGCACTTCAGTTTTTGATACAGTTTCATTCATTTTCACATACTATTAATTAGAAACTTCCATTATTTCATTTTATGTATGCTTTCCAACTTTTTTCTTTCAGTCTTTAAATGTTTTAAATGAGTACATATAGAAAACAGATATCCTTTAAATGTTTTATATGAAAAATTGTATTTCATTGTCAGTGAAATATTTAAGTCTGCCCTTTTTCCTCTCTTCCTTGCTTTCCTTTCCTTTCTCTCTTTCTAATGTCTTCCCCACCACCTCGCCTCACCTGGGCTTTTTACAGCAAATAGTCACAGATTCTACAGAACAGAGAAATGCTCAGGGATAATTGGTATCTGGAAAACACCAGGTAAGTTCTTGCCTCCTGGAAAACAGTGGCTCTCAGGGTGGCTGCAGACCTTTGTGGTTTCTATGAAGAATTACTGCTGAGGCGATTCATCTGTATGCACCACTAAAAATATTTTTACCATTGATTTTCCTCCGGCATTGATCTACCACCTGACGCCATCAATAATGAGGTTTGTCGGCTGATTTCTTAGCCTGTCTGGAATTTTTCTTACTCGTTTTTTCTCTTTTCTTTTCTTTTTGGTGCCTGAAGAGGAGCTGGTACTTACGCAGAAACAATTTTCTAACTTGAACTTGGGAGTTTTCAGCCTAACCTTGGGTCTTGCTCTCAAACCTGCCCTTCCCCCTTTTCGTCTCTCTTGTCTATTGTCACTTTTACATGATAGGAAATCTTCCACAGAGTTCACCTCCTGAGAATTGTGGATTTTTTTTTTTTAGTTTGGTATGCATCAGAATGCAAATTCAAGGAGACAATTATCTGGGATAAACTGATGCTGAAAGAATGTTTTTTCTTTGCTTCTGATAGAAATCTGAAAGGCATCTAAAAAGCTGATTTAACAAAGTTCTCAATGAAAAACAAATTCTGTAAACTCTGTCATGCTTACTTACTGAAGTTATCTCGTGTATGGGCCTAAAGGGAGAGTGTTCTGAAACACAAGCAAGCCTGTTCCATTGTGGCAGAATGCTTCTGTTAATCACACAAGATTACAGAGTAAAGGCAGAGGGACAAGCAGCGTTCCCACATCACTTGCCAAATAAGATAAATATGCACAGACCCTTCTGTCAAGTCTCTGATTCTGGACAAAATTATAAGCCAAATTTGGTGAAGTACCTACCGGGACATGCATATTGATTATCATTCATGAACTTAAGCAAGAATTGCTCACTCTAAACTGAACAGATGGAAATGGCCATTTTTTTTTTCTGGATACAGAATATTGAATTATGAGAGGTCGGGGAAAATTCTTCCAGATGATCAAGACAGACTCATTAAAAGAACAATATAAAAAACAATTGAATTTATGTATATCTGGTTGTTATTTTACCTCTACAGTTTTAGGGATTCACAAACATCATAGATAAGTTTTCCTGAAGGCAGATTATATCTCTAAAGTATTCCTAATATTTCATCCTTTTATTTATAAATTACATGGCCTTCCATCTTAATAATTACATGAAGTATGTAATTTCTAAAGGTTTCCCTTCAGTTCATTCTTTCACTTGGTTATAAATGCTGCGGTATTTATTTGAACTTAGGATATCTGTAATATTCAAGGGAGCTTATAGTGTGCATTCTTCCTGTCCAATATGAATGACATCCAACCATGTGCTGCTGACACAGAAACTGGACAGCTGTATCCCATTGCTCTGATATACTTAGAAGCAAGTTTGGTTATTGATATAATATTCACATTTCAGTTTTAATAAAGACTTTTAAGCTGCTTTTAAGCTTCATATTTGCTCCCCTCCTCGTTTTACTAGTATTTAATACCATCTGTTTGAGGCTTGCTACTCATGTGACCTTATATTTGGTAGCTCTTTCCTATGTAAAGTTAATATTTTGACAACATTGCTTATTGTTTTATCATGTACCATTTTAATATTAGACTTAAAAATATAATTTCCATTCTCTTATTAAACACTTATTGGATGTGTGTGAACATATGTATGCATGCGTATCTATGTTTATGTTCAATAATAATCTCCTTGAATGATCTCACTTTTCACTCTTGTTAAGTTTTTGCCCCACATCATAGCTACTCCTATAGGAAAAGCTGCCTTCAGTTTCCTAAATTGTGCATATATTTGGAGTTTTCCAAATCTCACCTCTCATTTATGGGACTCCTGTCTGTGTTTTATTCTTCTGTCTGGACACCTGTTGTGATAGAGAAAGCAGCATCAATTCCTTATAGTTGACAGACACAGGAGTTGGCTGGCTTGCCGGAGCACTCACATTCTCAAAGTAAATATGCAAGTGTTTCCTCAGTTGGTACATTTGGAAAGGTCTTGGCCATGCAGCTTCAGATGGGGCCAACCATCCAGCTTGTGTGTGCAGCATGCTTTCAGAAGCAGGATGGGCCTTTGATTCAGTTAGTCCTTTTAGGGACAGTTAAAAGAATGCCCTACCTTATCCAGTGTCTCAAGGATTCATTGTCTATAGAAGACTAAACAATGATTTGAAAGACAAAATACTTCAGAGAAAGGGAAAAGACAAAGGTATTGGTTTTATTATTTTTTAAGGCAATGAGTGAATTGAAGGGAAAAGTTCAAACTGCAACTGACATTACTGAATATTTGTTTATATCAACGAAATTTTCTAAACTCTCCTAACCAAATATGTTGCTCTCAAAATCTTGGATGCTACCTTAGAGAGAAAAAAAAATCTAGTACTGTAGTATCAAGTTTTTACCTTTCCAAGTTTTTTCATTAATTATGAGTAAATATATCCATGGTTTAAATAAGCGTCAGTGTCTTTACACAAAGGATTGATCTGGAGAGGCCAATGGATAGAGCAGTGACATCCATCCATCGAATCTCATTATCAGAAAGCATTTCATACACAGAATTTTGTAAACATGAGGCAGGTAAGTTGATAGGTGGTTAGGTAGGTAGGTAGGTAGGTAAGTGGTGCTAGCCTTTAATTCCAAGAGCTTAGGAGACAAAGGTAGACTTGGCACTTTGTTTTCAAGGCAAGCCTGATCAATATAATCAAACCTTGGGAGGCAGAAAAGACAGTGAGGAAAGAGAAAAGGGAAGGAATCAAGGAAAAGGGAAGTTGGAGAAGAGAGGGAGATTATAAGGATGGGAGAAAGGGGAAAGGGAAGAGAGGAGGGAGAAAAGATATTAATGTCTTTAACTCACACACACCTCATACACATACACTATCACTTTCTCTACCTAAATTATAATTTCTATTCCCTACTGAAATTAAGCATTTACAGCTTGTAATTATTGTCTCATAATTGGACTTTGATTTCTTTAATCTTTTGAAATCTTTGTATGTCATTGTCAGCATTTTGGTAAGCCATCAAAAATATAATGTAGCAATTTCTGGGGCTGGAGAGATAGTTCAAAGTTAAGAGCACATGGCACCCATAAAGAGGACCCAGGTTTGGTTTACAGTGCCCTGTGGCTTCTTAAGATCTTTGGCAACTTCAATTCAAGGTATACTGCACTGCCTGTGAGCACCAGGCAAGAGTGAAGTGTTCTTACACGCACGCAGGCAAAGCATTTATATAACAGAATAAAAATGAATACATCTTTTAAAAAGCAAATAGAGTATATGATAATTTTGAGTAAACCTGGACCTTTCTAAAGGGCCAAGGACAAGGAGGTGGAGGATGAATAGAGGAGATGGGGTAACATGTTTTTCCAAAGCATTTAATTTGGGGTCTGTCTCGTTCTGTTACCTTTGAAAATATATATAACAATTCTGTATGTCAGTCATAAAAATGATAATTACTGTCTTAATTGTGGGAAGGATTAAGACATTTGCTATTAAAAAGTGTGTCAGACTTGAGGTATTGAGTAGATTTTCAGTAAATCTAGTTCTTCAGGTGTCTACTAAATGAAGATTGTTTGCTTTTGTTTTTTATTTTAGTCTATCTTTATTATTTTTATTCTTACATTACTGAGAAATAAACCTAACTATGGCCTTGTCCATGTTAAGCAGGTGCTCTGCCATCAAGCTACATCCCTGGCCCACCTTTTACTTCAGATTTTCAGTCAGTGTTTTAGTGGTGATCCCTCTACCTCAGGATTCCAGTGGCTGAGGTTACAGAGTTGCACCAACATTCCTAGATCATGGTCCTCTATCAATATGGTAGATGGTTGGATTTCCAATACGTTGTCAAGTGTCAGTGAAACTTCTCATTTCCTGAAACAAGCCAAGCTTTTTGAAACTTGAAGTAGTAGTACTTAACTTTCAGACTGTTTAAAGCTCATATGAGAATTATAAATGTCCACACAGGAAATAATAAATGTTAGTGGAAAAAGGGAAGCATAAAAATGAGTCTCCTTGTATTGGCAAGTGAATGGCAGGATAGTGTAACTGGCAATGAATTTTTCTTTGACAAAACTTCTGCTTTATCTTTTTTTTTGGGGGGCGGGAGGGGAGAATCTATTAACTTCAGCAAATGATTAAACTGTAGATTTTTATTTTTGAATCTTAGATTATTTTTGAAATTGTAAAATACTTTGCTGCTTCAATATTATCACTTTCAAGTTTAATGTCTTGAAAACCTAATAACTGTTATTGATCTTACTAAAATATCTTAACTTTCTTGCCTGCTATTATTGTCCCCTGCAAGATTAAAATCTTAATGGGGCATAGTAAAATATATTCCTTCGTCTTGTTTCAGGGCCTGTGAAGATAGTAACCATTTGCTGCCGGTCAGTTTGTGGAATATCATTAGAGATACTTATTGAATATATTTCCTCTCTGCTTTATTTTGTCCATCACTTATTTCTTTCATATTGTAAACTTTACAACATTATTTGTAAAATGTAATACTTTTTTTTTTTAGAAATCTAGAAAACAATGTTAACTTTTCAGTAAAGTAAATCACTGAAACTGAGTTTTCAATTATCTTTTCAGGAATTGAAAATTAATAGTATGTTTTCTGGGGAAATCTGTACTCTGTCTATAACTGAACTCACCAATAGCACCCATATGTATTTATTTTTTTGCTTTGCTCCAAGGGCTACTAATAACAGGGATCCACTGTGGATTTATTCACAATATGTAATATATATTCCTGTATTGTCATCAAATAGACAGTTGTCCCCAAATGCAAATTTTTAAATAAAAAAAACCTGCCTTTTTCCAAGTAAAACCAACAAGAAGAAAAAAACAATTTACTAAAGTCTCTTTTAAACTTGGTAAAGAGTCATCTCATAGATTTGCTTGAAGACTGTTAGTGCTGTGTTTATGATGTTTAGAAAGTCTAAGCGGTTTTTATAGCAAACAGTCTTTTACAAAAATACCTAATCCCCTCCTAGTGTTGGTTGCTAGGAGAACATTTGGTGAAAATAATCAGCAACCATCGAGGAAGCAGCTCCCTGAGGAGAAGTAGGTAGAAGAGACTTAGAAGCTGGTCAGCAGGGAGACTACTGACGGGAAATGACTGTCGTGGGTTTTTTTTTTTTATATATACACATCATGGTACCACACTGTGATAAGAATTTTTCTATCATTCTTGTAGGTAACAAGAGAAAAAAAAAAAAAGAAAAAATTGAAAGGATAAATGAAGTTTCTCCAATGTCCTTGAGTTTTTATTTAATTAATTTATTAGGTTAATTGAACTTTGGTAAGATGGCAAGATTGGATTCATTAATGATTAACAACAAATAAAGACTAGTGAGACTAGAGTAAGTTACTTAACTCTAATTAAGTATTTGTTTCAGTTTTTTCTATTTATTTGTATCCTACTTGTTTTCATAAACACAGCAATTGAAAAGCTTGAACAAGTAACTTTTTAAATTAAGAGGAAGATCCTACAATATCTGTCAAAGAATTAAAAATAAATAAGTCGCCATTTTAAAATGTAAGTTAAAATTCAAAATATCACCATGAGTAGACTATATCACCTCCGTAAGTGCGAGTGAGATCTGCAATGCCCTTGGGTTGTTACTCTGCAGAAGCAAAGCAGCCATCTATGCAGGGCTGTGAATTGTCAGACACTGCAAACAGTCAGGGAGCCCGGAATCCTCCCCAGTCTATACTTAAACTTTAATCTAAAATATTGACGAAAGCTATGCTATAAAACACAATGCATACTGTTTCATTACTGTTGAAATAAGGAAGAAATATGTTTGTTATATTTAGAAATAAACATGAAAATATGCAACCAGAAATGTCTTATAACAATCCATAAGGACAATAAAAGTCACATTCATTAGATGTACATTAACTTGCTAAAATTGTCTTTACAAAGGAATTCGTGCGAAAGTATTAATTTTTATATAGAAAAATGATTTTAGCTTTTCTACAAGGAAATTAAGTTTTCCATATATTATCATTTTAAAATTTCTACATACTTATACTACTATATCTTGTATTTCAGCTTAATTCTATGCTAAAAGTTGTGACTTCTCTTTAAAATTTGCCACATATGGTAATTAATAAAATTAAAGACATAGAGAGCATTTATTTCATCTTTTACATGAAATTGTGGTTTTGATGGATTTAACTTAGCTCCATTTTATATTACCTGGAAATAATTTACACAGAACGTTATTTATTTCTTTTGTTCTTGCTACATAGAGTTGAAAACTTATCAGGATACAAAGCACAAAGGAAAATTGGTGTGGTTACTACTTCCTGACCAGCAGAGAGTATCCCTATTTGTTTTCACCTCGGGAGTTAAACAAACATTCAAAATAATTAGGAGATAGGCAACATGTTGTTAGAATATATTACAGAGGAGTTTTGAGTAAACTGTGTTGGTAAGTTATATGAATCAGGGCAGGCTACATGGAGGGATGGTGGGAAGCCTCAGTGGGAGAGAATGGGTGGTATTTGAGGGAACTAGAAAACTTAGGAATTTTCATATATTTTTAAACAAACTTTATTATTAAAAAGGTGCAAATAAATGAAGATATAGTATATAAAAATGAATTTATATGCATTTGAACTTGGCATTTGGAACTGAAATTGTAAAGTTTCACACT
>NW_026067930.1:23707597-23807575 GCF_014885135.2 Alexandromys fortis | reverse complement strand
ATTCTTTATATATTATTTATATGTTTAAATATTATTTTTGAGACAGGATTTTTCTGTGGAAAATGTCCTGAACATCCTGAAACTCGCTCTGTACACTAGTCTGGCATTGAACTCACAGAGATCCACCTCTCGCTGACTCCACTGCCCAGCAAGTATCAAATATAATTTATGCATTTATTCCATGGAATTTTTAAAGGGCTTGAACTTCTAAAATTTTTATATGAGTGTGTATGTGCACACTCATGTTCACGCATGTACCATGGAATGCTCATTATGTGTATGTGTGCAGTTGTGTACCATGCCGAGTGGTATGTGTATCTGTATTGTGTGCTTATGTTTGGATGCTTATGATTTGTTTATGGGTTTGTGTGGCAAGAATGTGGGAGCACATGTGTCTCTGTGTGTCTGTGTGTGTGTGCATACTTGTGCTATGGTTTGCTTATGTGTATGTGGGTACATGTGTCATTGTATGCTTGTGAAGGTCATAGGAAACAGAATCAGATGATCAACTTAGTCTTGCAGGTAAGTCAGTACATTTACCAAAAAGTCATCTAGCTGGTCCCAGTTCCCAGACATTATTAAGTTAGGTATTGAATAAATATTCATATATAAAAAGTATTACATATGAAAAAATAACTATATAATGATGGTCTTTTTCAATTGTACATACTGCAAAATATGATACAGAAATGCTATCTACACAAGTGCAGAAATTTGTAACCAAAGGTGATTGGTTTTTAAAGTTAAATCTTTCAGCTGGGTGGTGGTGGCAGACGCCTTGAATCCCAGCACTTTGGAGGCAGAGATGGGAGGATCTCTTTGTGTCTTAGGCCAGCCTGGTCTACAAGAGCTAGTTTCAGTTTAGGCTTGAAAGCTAGAGATGAACCCTGTCTCGAAAAATAAAAACAAAATTAAGCCATAAATGTATGAGCATTTCCTAAATTGATTGTTTTTTCTAATTAAACAAGGTTATTACTATGGTCTCCCAATACTGATTTGAAAAGATACAGAATACTAAGTGTTCTAATTAGAATTAGTATTACTGTGTTAAAAACTCATGGAGCTTTGCCTGGTTATAGAAAATGGCCAGTTCAGGCTCTATATCACCCATTACAAGGAAACTTTACTAGGACTATGATTTTAGATTCTGGGGAGTTTCTACTGCACTAGGTTTCTACACCACCTCCAAATGCTTCCCCAATTGCACTGTCTTTCCCAGTACCTTCTGTCTCTCCCTTCCCTTTCCTTATCCTGCCTGTTCCCATCTTCACTTGCTTTCACTGGCCCTACAAAATCTATTCTATTTCTCCTTCCCAAGGAGATCCATTTGTCCCCACCCCCAACACACACACACACACACTTGAGTACTCCTTGTTACTTAGCCTCTCTGGATCTCTGAATTGTAGAATGATTATCCTTTTCTTAGTAGCTAATAACCACTTATAAGTGAGTACTAGCATGTTTGTCTTTCTGGGTCTGGGTTACTTCACTCTGGATGATCTTTTCTAGTTTTATCCATTTGCCTGCAAATTTCAAGATGTCACTGATTTCAATAGCTGAGTAATTAATACTCCATAATGTAAATGTACCACATGTTCTTTATCCATTCTTCAGCTAAGCAACATATCTATGCTGTTTCCAGTTTCTGGGTATTATGAATAAAACTAAAATGAACATGGTTGAGCAAGTGTTTTTAGGGTAGGATGGAGTGGTATAGCTGGGTCTTGAAGTATAATGATTCCCAACTTTTTGAGAAACTGCTGCTGTACAAATTTTCACTCCCACCAGGAATGGAGAAGTGAGCTTGAGTTAGCCATCTTCTATAACCAGGCAAAGCTCCTATCAATGGGAATGGGACATCAACCCAAACAGAAAAATCTGCAATTTACAATCTTCATTGCATGCAGAACGTTCTAGAGAGTAATGGTGGCACAAAACTTGTGGGAGTGGCCAACCAATAACTGGTCCAACTTGAGGCCCATACTACAAGGCAGCCAGATAATCAAAACTCAGAGGAAGGGCAGCCAAGATACCCAGGATAGCATCACATATGACTGACAAAGAAAAGTCATTGATATAATTCCTAATGTTATTCTGCTATACTCATAGATCATTGTCTAGCCCAATTGTCATCAAAGAGGCATCATCCAGAAGGCTCCCAACAAAATACTAGGTGGAGTCAGTGGAACCCTACAGAAATGGTGAAGGAACTATTGTAGGAGTCAGAGGGGTAGAACACACCCAAGAACATGGACCACAGAACCATAAAAGCAGGGCTCATAGAGGCTTACAGAGACTGAAATGACAAACATGGGCCCTGCATATGTTTGAAGCAGGTCATCTGCATATACCTTACAATTTGTGTAGTTTGATGTTCTTGTTGGATTCCCATCAGTGGAGGTGTCTCTGATTCTTTTGCCTGTGCTTGAGACCTTTTTTCTCCTTTTGGGATTGCTCATCAAGCCTTGATATGAGGACTTGTGCTTATTGTAGCTTGTTAAGCTAGTTTACTGGATACCCCTGCGAAACCTGCTTTTTTTTTTTTTTTAAAGAGCAATAGAGGAGGAATCGATCTAGCGCAGAGGGGAAGTGGAAGAAGACTGAGAGGAGTGGAGGGAAGGGAAATTATGGTCCAATTGTCATGTTCAAGAGAAGAACAAAAGAAAAAAATCATGACCAAAACAACTTGAGGGGGCATGGGAAGGAAAGGGTTTATTTGTTTTAAACTTCCACAACACTGATTTAAGTTAGGATAAGAACTCAAACATTGCAGGAACCTAGAGGCACGATCTGATGCAGAGGCTGCGGAGGAGTGCTCCTTACTGGCTTGTTCCCACTGGCTTTTACAGGCTGCTTTATTATAGAACCTAAGGGGAAAAAAGAGAAGGCATCACTCACATTGTCTGAGCTCTTCCAAATCAATCATTAGTTAAGAAAATACTCTATAGATTTGCCTGCAGTCAAATCTTATGAAGGCATTTTCTTAATTGAGGTTTCCTCCTCAAATGACTTTAGCTTGTGTCAAGTTGAAATAAAACTATCCAGCATACTGACAAAATTAATTATCTAACAAAAAAGTCAATTGGATGGATGTGCTGGAAAGATGTCTCGGTGGTTAAAAAGCTTTCCAGTTCCACAGGACCCAGGTTCAATTCCCATCACACATGGTAGCTTCTCACTCTTATCTGTAATTATAGTACCCAAGAATCTGACACTCTCTTCTGGCCTCTGAGGATTCCCAAAAGTACATGTATATACTATTTCATAGGCACAAACAAAGACAGACATAAAGGATAAAATATTTTTAACATCATTTGAAAATATTGAACTAAATATTTAAGTAACACTCTTCTAATTTCTTGAAAATATAATGAATACCCACATACACTTTAAGTATGCCATTGATTTCATATATTCTTTTTGAAACAGAGATGGAGTTTATGTTAGTGTTGAGATTTCTCATATATCTAATCAGGTGAAAGAAGCATCAACTAAACAGTTGTAATTTGATATTAAAATATACTAAGGAAGTTACCTACTTCCAGGCTTAGAATAGCCATATAGAGGCAGTCTTAATTTCATACAAACACCTCTTCCAAGTGCTACTTTGAAGCACAGGTGTGGCCCCACTTTTCCTAGCTTGGGATCCTCTGAAGTTTCCAACAAAGGTCTATGACATCTAATGTCAATGAGTACTGTAAGAGAGTGTCTGGGCTTCAGGCTTGACAGTCATCCCTGAGAGCCATCTGCTTTCCAATTTCTGTTACATTAGCTCTCTGAACTCCTTGCTGTTATTCTGCTTTCCTCTCTGTGCTCGTTAATTTTTGTGTTGTTTTGACTGAGTCATGAGACCAAGCCATTTGATTATTCTGCCCACTTTGGTGAGGCGGTTTTAGATAAGATCACTATGAGACTGATGAAAAGGATTGTCCTGATGTGGCAGTCCCCTCTGTGTGTGTGATTACCATTAGTGAATGAAGAAACTTCTTTGGACCTATTGCAAGGCAGAATATAGGTAGGCAGGGAAAGCTGGGCTGAATGATGGGAGAAAGAAGAACAGAGTCAGACACTACCGGAGACAGACTCTGGAACTTTAGCTGGTAAGCTACAGCCACGTGTTCATATACAAATTAATAGAAATGGGTTAAATGAATATGAAAGTTAGCTAATAAAATGCTAGAGCTAATGAGCCAAGCAGTGATTTAATTAATACAGTTCCAGTGTGATTATTTCAGGTCTAAGCTAGCCGGGAATCCAGAAAAAACAAGGGGCCTCCTCCAACATTATCCTCCCTGATACAGGTGACCCATCTAACCAGCCTGAGCATAACAGCACCGCTAGTCTCATCGCAGGGCAAAGGCCATTCCTCCAGGCCTCACTACCCACACTTAGGACACTTCTTTTTCTGTATTCACACTGAATGGAAGCACCATTCGTCCTGGATCTTGGAGCTGTTGGCCTCCAGAGTATAATTGGTACTACTGAAACTTCTGGATCTCAGCATAGGCCTGGGACTAGAATTAGACCATCAGCACCCTGGGCCATTGGTAAGATCATGAGACTTACCAATCTCCCAATCATGTGAGACAGTTCCTTATATGGAATTTCTTCTATGCATGAATCAGTACAAATATACCGTTCTGACTTTTTAAAATGAGTTTATTATAGTTTCTTAATTCCTCTCTAGTTTCTCACTCTTGGTATGAATCTATCATCCAAACAACTTCTATCTCTTCATGTTAGAACTCCTTAAGCCTTTAAGGAGCTTCAAAAATTCCCCTGACTTCTCATGAATTTCAAGATAAAATGCTTTTGTTAACATAAAGCATCTAAATGGTTCAAACCAGAAGGCTTGAGCCTAGGTTTGTCTAAAACAATAGTTCTCAATGTTCCTACTAATACTGAAGTGTCTTAATAGTTTCTTGTGGTGTGGAGACCCCAAATTAAAATATTCTCGGTGTTACTTCATAACTGTAATTTTGCTACTGTTATGTTTTGTAATGTAAATATCTGATACACAACCTCTCTGAAAGAGTCATTAGACCCTCAAGAGAGTCTTGACTCATAGGTTGAGTCATATCGGTTTCCTGAAGCAGATCTCCATGGACAGAAGTGCCTGTTCTCTCACTCTGCCCTCGGTGATCTCCCCCTCTACTAATCTAACACTTTTTATTAAATTTATCTAGTTTTTTACACCCTTCCACAGACCCTCCCCCACATTATCCCCTTCCAGTCTTTCACCTCCATTTTCCCCTTCTACCTCCAGTCCCCTCCTCTTCCGTCTCTGTCCAGAAAAGAGTACTAACTCCTACTCTTAAAACATAATTCATGTTGCATTTCTACCTGGGAACCTTTTTGTTTTCCTTGTTCCTCCTGTATGATATCTTTCTTTGCATCATAGTTGATTTTTCATATCTGCATGCTCAGTCAAAATGAAAAAAAAAACTTCTAAGTAAGAAATTACATCAATTTATTTCACTAAGTGTCAAACACACAGTGACAGTGGTCATTCCCCAAAGCTCTTTTCAGTACATTAGTGAACATCATCACCTATATGAAGGGCTCTCACCCTTTCTAAGAAAACATGTATTTAACACAGAAATGCCATTTCCAGGATTTATACAAATCAGAATTAAAGTGTCTATTTTTTATAATTGTTATCTACCATGTCAGATACATGTTCTAACATGAAGAGATAGAAGTTGTTTGGATGTTCTGTCTCTTCAGTAGCTCACATTTTTTTACATTCTTACTCTCTGGCCTCAGATTGGTTTCAACTGACAGTAGGTACAAGGAAATGATTGAAAGACAGAAGTAAAAGGAGGTTGGAGTTTTGTTCCATGGCACTTTCTAGGTCAAGCCTTCAGTTGTCAAGTAAATGCCCTGTCTTCCCAAAGCTCCCTGTGACTCTCCTCAAAGATCTGATGTTTGTTTAGTTTTGTCCTTTGGGACAAGAATGGAAACAACTCTGTCATTATCATTCTGAGGAGGACACTTGGTTTCCTATTTCTGACTTTATTAAGTTTTGTCCACACTTTTCCTTTTTAAAATATTTCTTGAAAATAATTCTTATACAATAAATTCTGATCCAGTTTCCCCTCCCCCGGCTCCTTCCTCCCCTATCCTCCATATAGAGTTTCTTAGGAATCATTTTATTAAACTTTCCATAACTACTCTGTTAGACAGTAATAGCATACCCCGATAGGACTATAGTGGAAGCTATGGAGCTTTCTCCCACACCTTCTGTAATCTCTGTTACAAGTCCAACTTGATATTATAATAACAACATAACTTAGAACTTGGGCTGGGATTAATAGACACATGGGCAATGCCAGTAAGGTTACAATAGGCAACCATATCACCAGAGACTTAGCATTATTTTATGATAATTAAAAGTATCGTTCAGCTTTAATGTTCTTTGTCGTTTAAAAATCGATTAAATTTACATGGTGATATAAACTGCCAACAATATGTGAGACCCTAAGATCAGTTAGGACATTGAAGATAAAAAGGGGAATTAAATTCATTATCTCATAAATTCTTACCGGGGAAACAATTGTAACAATTAAAATTTTGAAGTGGCTCAGCAATTTAGTTAAAATTTAAAAGATAAAATTATATTTTATTAAAAACAATTAAGATTCTTTAATGATGCTTCCCCTTTTCCACATAATACCTTGTATGCATTTAGAGGGAAATTCAAGAGATATTCTTCTAAAGTACGTCATTTAAATTTGAAAAAAAAAAGGACACAAGGTGTCAGTCTCTGGACTTCATTGATGTTTGCCACTCCCACGTCACACACCTACTTCTGTACCTGTAATATAGTAATTCAGATGAGAGAAAGTGAAGGAGATTTCATACATAAACTCTGTATTTCGTTTGCATGTCTAGTGGAGAATTAGTGTTTTCAGAGTTCTCATATGAACAATAGAATTAATGAGTGAATTTCTTAACAGGTTCTGTTCATTCTACAATGAAAAATTGCTGGACACTTCATGTAAGTATGCACACAATTATACTTTCTACGAGCTTATGCGGAATTCAGTCTTCCATTCAATTTAGACAACCTATTCATCAGCTAACCAGTGTAATTATTGACTATTCTGTATCTTTTAATTATCAAAACTACAAATTATATAAACATTGATGAAGCATGAAGCAGAATTTAAGAGTAGTTCATAATAACTGTGGATAATGACAAGTATTTACTGCTGTCTTGTGCAACCTTAATATATGTACTGAAAGCATGGATGCTATCAAAATGTGTGCTAAGTTGATTTCTAGGTGATTCTAGGTTCTGGTATCTGTGAGTAAAACTTTTTCCTCAAAAGACATTTTAAGCAACACATTTTTACCAAACAATGTATTTTACAAAATGCAGTCCAAACTGAGCAGTAGTGGTATACGTATTGAGTCCCAGGAACAAGAAGGCAGATCTCTGTGAATTTGGGGCCATTCTTGTCTAGAGAGTAAGCTCAAGGAAAACCAGGCTGCACAGAGAAACCCTGTCTCAAAAACCAACCCAAACTAAAACAAAATGAAACACAGTCCAATTACACATCACATCATATGTAATTTCTGCATGCTGACAGCTCCTCCTTCTCCACTGATAAAAGCCTTTTCTAAGAGCAAGGTCTATTGATGAGTGTTCATTGGTGGGGCTGTATCTGCAGACTTGATAGATTACTCATGTCTGACCCACTCATGACTGTCTATTGATGGGCTGATACATTCTTCAGCCTAGTATTATGCCATAGTTACAAAACTATTAAGTAATAAGTAAAAAATATAAAGGAGCATGTAAATTTCTGCTCTGATATTAAGGAATGTAGTATACTTATGTTGCTATAGCAATATAATATCATTTGACTTCAGATTATTTTGCATTATCTAGCTCACAGTTGTTGACCTGGAGTCTTCTTTGGAGAACCATGGAGTATGCTAGATGGTCTTTGATTCTTTTTCAAGTGAAATTCACTCTTCATTGATGTTTTATCTTCAATACTTTCTTGATAGGACTAGAAGTACATATGTTTCACTGCTTATAGTGACTTTCTATGAGCCCAAGTGTCTGGTCAACTATCTTTAGAAATAGATTGTTTTAATAAAACCCTCTCACTTTTAAGATTAAGAAGAATATAATATTATGCCTGATTGAGAAAAAAATCTAATTAACTGTGAAAAATGTTTCTGTTTTCTAGAAATTGTAAAGGAACTTAGCACATTTCGTATATTTTCAAAATAATTGTAATTTTTCAAATTATCGCATCCATGCCAAGATCTGTGATGCTGTCTGTTTTAGAGCAGTCTATAATTAAGGAGCAATCTGAAATAAAATTCGGGACAATTTTTATTAAAAAGGTCATATAGACATATATATTACATAAGAGTCATATATACATATAGTATTTGCAGTGGGTGCCACATTTGCCTTCATGACCTGAGAGCAACCATAAACAATGAAATAGAACACTTGTGAATGTGTCTAATAAGCTTTTATTTATGAACACATAGAGTAGCCATATTTGATTCATAGGCCATCACTTACAGACTCAGGTCCAGTGTGATGATTCTGACTGTTCTTGCATATAGAATTCACTATCCATTCCCGGACAGAAATGTTTCTTTCCTAGGATTAACTTCTTAAGGAAGTGTACCAGTGAAACACACTGGTAGATAGTGATACTCATTACTTACATTGCAACCTGACAGCTCCTAAATATGTACTTGAGGTGGCAATGAGGGAAAATTTTAGTAACATTTCTTATTGTTTTAATTTGTCTAACTTCTTTATAATTTTAGATAAAAATATAATCACTGTACAAATAAGTGTGGCTACTGGAAAATATAAAAATGTAATCCTTGTACAGGAATACATACAAACAGGTGGATATATTCTATTTAGCAGTATTCCACCCATGTCATGTTTCCATGGTGTAGAAAATATGTGAGATTCAATTGATCCTTCTGCAGCCCAGAAAATGTAGTTTAAAAGCTATGCATTATAATTCATGGTATCACATTATATAAAGTTATTGCTATACCAAATAACACAGTAGATGGATATTACATGAAATGATACAAACGCAGATGGAAATTTTAGAGCATGTAAATTGATTAAACACCTTTGAAAACCAGATAGGATACAATTCTAGTGGTTTAAGGTCATTCAGAAATGCTTCCACCTTCCAGCTAAGTGTTTTGATAGGGATCACACTGAGGCATGAAATTAAAGAGGAAGATTTTTAATGGGTAAGTTAAGGGAGAAAGTTATAAATATTATCCCACATGTAATATTGCAACACATATGGAATAAACCCTAAAATTATTTCAGAAAAAATCTGTTTATTTTGTCACTCTCCTGACATGTAAAATGTATTTTAACAATCAAATATCATTTAAAAATTTTAATCTTTAAAAGGGCACATATCATTTTATGATAGACCTATCCTTGTCTGTACATCCCACCAAATTCTTTCCAGGGAGCTAATTATACATTATATATGATGTATGATTTGTAATGAATCTTTCTCTGTTTCTCCAGCCAGCTCCCAAATAACAACTCAGAAACTTATTAAGTATGAAAGCTTGATCTTAGCTTAGACTTGTTTTTACTAGCTTTTATAACTTAGCCCATTTCCGTTAACCTATCTTCTGTCACATGCCAGCCACCATGCTTTCCTGTATCCCTGTGTCTCCTTGCAGCTCTGCCTTTTTTCTTCTGAGTTCTCTCTGCCTCCAGAAGTCTCATAGCTCTTCCTAGCTATTGGCCATTCGGCTTTTGCTTGTATCAATCACAGTAATACATTTTTCACAGTGTACAATATCCCACAACATGTTTTTTTCTAAAACACTCCTATTGGACTTTAAAAACAATTAAGCTTTGATATTTCTAAAGCTAATAAGATAATTTAGGATTGTGTCAGAGAAGAATGGGTTAACAAACAAGTTAGGAATGCAATCATCGCAAACACTGGCTACTAAAAAGATTTAACGTTTGGCAAATACTGTTGATGAAAAATTCTTATTGGTGTATGCTGGTTATCCACCAAAAGAATTAATCTTTTCCTTCATCTGAACCTTAATGTTTTGAGCATATAATATTGAATGACTACATATTGCTAGTTTTAGTTTTCTTTGAGGAAATTGTTGTTTGTCTTGTTTAATTCCTTTGATGATGTATAGGTATACAAATATGTCTGTATTTAGGTAAAGGGATCATTATTATATTTTTAACATGGTATATCAGGCAAATGGAGATGGCGGTAACTGAAGATTTGTTAATGGGTATACCTTATTTAATCATATGTGTTATAGTGTTTCTAAGTGCAAGATAATAACTGTGGGAAATCATAAATATCTAAAATTTCCAGATACACAAAAAAAATGTACAAAGAAAGATACACAGCAAGATGAAGGTGATAATTTTAGTAAAACGTTATACTTTTTTTACTGTTAAAATTTAAGTACCAGAGCACGAGCAAGGAACTCAGGACTGCGAGGGGTGCACCCACACACTGAGACAATGGGGATGTTCTATCTGGAACTCACCAAGGCCAGCTGGCCTGGGTCTGAAAAAGCCTGGGTTAAAACTGGTCTTGCTGAACATAGCGGACAATGAGGACTACTGAGACCTCAAGAACAATGGCAATAGGTTTTTGATCCTACTGCACCTATTGGTTTTGTGGGAGCCTAGGCAGTTTGGATGCTCACCTTACTAGACTTGGATGGAGGTGGGTGGTCCTTGGACTTCCCACAGGGCAGGGAACCCTGATAGCTCTTTGGGCTGAGGAGGGAGGGGGACTTGATTGGGGGAGGGGTAGGGAAATGGGAGGCGGTGGCGGGGAAGAGACAGAAATCTTTAATAAATAAATAAATAAATAAATAAATAAATAAATAAATAAAGATATAGGAACGAGCTGGCAACACACTTAAGTCATTGGCCAAGCAGTGATTTAAATAATATAATTTCTGAGCCTAGGCAGTTTGGTTGCTCACCTTACTAGACCTGGATGGAGGTGGGTGGTCCTTGGACTTCCCACAGGGCAGGGAACCCTGATAGCTCTTTGGGCTGAGGAGGGAGGGGGACTTGATTGGGGGAGGGGGAAGGGAAATGGGAGGCGGTGGCGGGGAAGAGACAGAAATCTTTAATAAATAAATAAATGGAAAAAAAATTAAGTACCAGAATTTTATAAGGGATCTACTTAAGAACTGTTTTGAAAGGTATTTTATTTTTCATTTACCTCATTTTTAGCATTTACTTCCTACATACTTTTCATTGGGAGGAGTCAGTACTAGCTTTATTCACTTTCTCATTCACACTTCTTTCCATTGCCTAGCAAAAAGAAGACTGCGAAGAGCCCTTTTTTCCAAATATCACAAGTACATAATACATGTACTTTTTTAATGAACAAGTGTAGTAAACCAGCCAAAACTATACATAATGCTTTCTCCAGGGAAAAGGGCCTTGATTGTTTTTCTTTGGGGGGAGGGGGCCGTGGTCTCTAATTGTCTAATTCAGTCACCTGCTAAGTACTGCTTTAAAATAATGCCATCAGCATGCCAGTCAGTGAATTTTCAATTCATACTTGAAAGCTGTCATGGAACGTACTCATTTGCAAACCCTGTGAGCTTAGAGGAAATTGGTGCTTGGGTATGCAGATTTAGTTTTTTTTCTCATTTTCTCAATTCATTTAAAACCTCATTTTTAAATGTTTTGGTTTTATAATTCATAAGTATATTTCTTTTTAAAAAGGCACATAACCTAGCCATTCCCACCACGTCAAATTGTATTTTGTTCGAAATAGCAATCTATTATTCAAAATAATAGTTGATATATACGTATAGCTTTTGTATCTCAAAATATTAACCTTTCACTGAATTGATTAAAAGCCTGTAATATGACTTTGAAGTATTTTGTAAACCTGGCTATAGACAATCAATCAAATTATTTTCGTTGTTTAGCAATGCTGCTTCATTTTTCAAAAACAAAGATTATCCCGTGAACCCTGACAATGAATGGAGTTAGTGAAAAGTATAAGCTGCACAGAGAAATCATTAATAAGAATCTGAAACAAAGGTAAGGAAGTGGTTAATTATGGCAAATAAGACTTAAACAGGGGCATACGAAGGGGAATTTCAGAGATATAATTTCTAAACCCACATTAAGAAACCCACATAGGATAGAAATCTGTTTCTGAGCATGGTAAGAATCTATTATATATTATTATTTAAATGTAGACACAGAGATGAATAGCAAAGAGATCATAACTTTTTTGTTGTTGTTAAGGGTGGGTATACTATCTTACTGAAACCCTGTTTTCATAAGAGATTCTGTAAGATCCAGCTAGCCAGATGCCATTACAACTCCTAAAAGCACAAACATGAA
Organism: Alexandromys fortis; assembly: GCF_014885135.2. Taxonomy (NCBI): domain Eukaryota; kingdom Metazoa; phylum Chordata; class Mammalia; order Rodentia; family Cricetidae; genus Alexandromys; species Alexandromys fortis. The sequence goes on along the minus strand of NW_026067930.1, from coordinate 23,795,184 downwards.
AACACTAGATTGGCAAAATTATTAATGACAAGATATATTGTCCTTTAGGTATGATAATTCTCCATTTATAATGTGAATATTGTGTTATATTTTTCTTCTACTTTGATTTTTAAGTTTTAAGAAATGTCTGTAGTCATAGTATGAAGATCAAAGACTTTTGACTTTTACAAATTCTACTCCTGATCTGGATTTAATTTTTTTATTGTGGTCAACTATTAGATTGATTTTCTTTTCAGCTTTCCATGGATATATTAATATTTCATGGACATTCCCTTAATCTATTTATTTTTGGTTATACAATAAAACTATGACAGGTCTTTAATTAATTTTAGCAATGCCTATATTGTATATTTTGTCTATATACTTATTTAGTTATTTTTGTTCGCTTTCAAATCCTCCTGTGTCAGCAAAATGAGACTAAGTTTCTTCACAGGAGAGGCAAAGCCCTCACACCCTCATTTATTTCAACCTCTCTTTATGGTTTCATATCTAATCTATTGCGAGCTGATTCACACTGGAAGACTATGTAATTCTGCAAACATGGTGTGAGTTCTACATATCTCTGGTTTCCTTTCATTTTGCATAGTATATTTCCTAAATTAATCTACCTAAATTTATAGTCATAATGCAAAACAACTTGTAAAAGCAAATAGTAAGTTCCTGCAATGAGTTTAATTTCAGCTGGCTAACAAAATGGTAAAATAATGATAACAATATTGGCAATAATTATATCAAGTACATTTCCTGAAATCTACATGTTTTATGGAATGCTACACTGAATCGATAATTGTATATATTGCTTATGTTTGCCTGTTTGTCCTAAATGAGACTACGTAAAAACTTTTGTCTTGAAAATTTCAATGAAAAGTATTTACCTTGTTGGGAAATAAATCTCTTGAACTTACTCTTTCTAAGGGAAATTTTGTTCTCTTTGATAAACATCTGTCCAACTCTACCCACATCCTGATCAACCCTGATGACCACCATTCTGTTTCTAACTTCCGTGTGTTTAAATTCCATGTCTTGAGGAATGAGATTGTGTGACATTTGTCCTTCTCTATCTGACTTATCTTAATTAATGTCACAAATGACTCTCCATTTCTATGAGAAAATAATATTTCATTACATTTATATTATACATATAATATTTCATTGTAGGTAAAATATAATAATAACAACATATTTATGTCTTATAATTTGTAATAATCTATTATTGGATAAAGATTGATTTTAAATCTTGGCTATTATGAAAAGTGTCACGCTGAAAATTTTTGTGCTGCTGTAACTGGGCCATACTGACTCCATACCCCTTTCTAGGGGATTGCTGGATTATACAATAGTACTGATTTAGTTTTTTGAGGAGCTTTTCCTAAGGCTGTATCAATTGCATTCTGCACTGAGGGGGAGTCTCCCCTTCACATCATGTCTAAGAGTTGCTACTATAGCATCATTGTTCTGACAGGTTTGAAGTGATGTTTGGACGTGGCTTTATCTTACATTTCTTTTTTTTAATTTTAATGCAGTTTCATTTAAAACAATGGCATTATAATTATAAGAGTTATATGAGACTTTTGTAACATTGTAATGGCAGATTAAAATTAGATTAATTGAGTTTAGTAATTTGACAGCGATTTAATTACAACGTGAACTCTGCTATTCCTTTTTTTGTGAATCATTTTATTTTATTTTTTTATTAAAAGAAAAAAAATTCCCACCTCCTCCCAGCCTCCCATTTTCCTCCCCCTCCTCCCACTCTTCTCCTCATCCCCCCTCCCTCTCCGGTCCGAAGAGCAGTCAGGGTTCCCTGCCCTGTGTAAAGTCCAAGGTCCTCCCCCCTCCATCCAGGTCTAGGAAGGTGAACATCCAAACTGGCTAGGCTCCCACAAAGCCAGAACATGAAGCAGGATCAAAACCCAGTGCCATTGTCTTTGGCTTCTCATCAGCCCTCATTGTCCGCCATGTTCAAAGAGTCGGTTTTATCCCACGCTTTTTCAGTCCCAGTCCAGCTGGCCTTGGTGAGCTCACAGTAGATCAGCCCCACTGTCTCAGTGGGTGGGTGCACCCCTCGTGGTCCCGACTTCCGTGCTCATGTTCTCCCTCCTTCTGCTCCCCATTGGGACCCTGAAAGCTCAGTCCGATGCTCCAGTGTGGGTCTCTGTCTCTATCTCCATCCATCTCCAGATGAAGGTTCTATGGTGATATGCAAGATATTCTTCAGTATTGCTATTGGATAGGGTCATTTCAGGTTCCCTATCCTCAGCTGCCCAAGGAACTAACTGGGGACATCGCCCTGGGTACCTGGGTGCCTCTCCAGGTTCAAGACTCTTGCCAACCCTAAGATGGCTCCCTTAATTAAGATATGTGCTTCCCTGCTCCTCTATCCAACCTTCCTTTCTCCCAATCATCCTGTTTCCCCAAGTTCCCCCCATTCTCCCCTTCTTACTTTTCTCTTCCCATCTCCCCTTACCCCCGTCCCTCCCCTCCCCCTAGTTCCCAATTTTTTGCCCGGCAATCTTGTCTACTTCCCATATCCAGGATAATAACTATATGTTTTTCTTTGGGTTCACCTTCTTATTTAGCTTCTTTAGTATCACGGAATATAGACTCAATGACCATTATTTGTGACTAGAAACCAATTATGAGTGAGTACATCTCATGTTCCTCTTTTTGGGTCTGGGATACCTCACTCAGGATAGTGTTTTCTATTTCCTTCCATTTGCATGCAAAATTCGATAAGTCATTTTTTTTTTTACCACTGAGTATACTCTAATATGTATATATTCCACACTTTCTTCATCCATTCTTCTATTGAAGGAGATCTAGGTTGTTTCCAGGTCCTGGCTATAACAAATAATGCTGCTATGTTAGAAATGTATATGAACCACTTCTAATATGTCTGATATTCATGTGTATGTCTTTTGAGAAACAGCTGAGATATTCTTTCCCTGTTTGTACTTAGGTCAGCCCTCACTAACTTGAATTGTTTATTGGCCTTCTGTATTTTGCATTTTACCCCTTTTAGATGTTTGGTTTTCAAATGTTCTTCCCCATTGCTCAAGCTGTCTTTATACTTTTGTTCCTTGACTGTGTAGAAGCTTTGTAGTTTTGTTGGTTGGTTTCTGCCATTATTACCCATGTTTATTTAGTTATTATAAATTTATTTATATTAGTTATTAAAAATTTGTTTTCTAAACCAACACCAGATCTCTTGTTTTCTCTTGTTAAAATTTGGGGTCATAGTTAAGTAAGTTTAAATATTGTGTCCTCAGCTTCATATGTAATATGAAGTAGGGATCTGGTTTCATCTGTTAACGTGTGAATATCTAGCTGTCTCTACATATTTTTTTAAATAAAGTCCTTTCATCTACTGCATGTTCATAACATCTGTATAAAATAACTAAATGACTGCAAATATATGAGGTTATTTCTGGTTTTTGCTCTTTCCCTTAGTCTATATAACTGTTTCTAGAGCAACGCTATGGTTTTCTGATTATTATGGCTTTGAAATACATTTTGTTGTCAGGTAATGTGATACCTCCAGCTTGCCTATGTTTTGTTTTTTCCTAAAAGTTGCTTAAATTATTCAGGGCATGTTCTTACCTTATATGAATTTGATGATTTTTTATTTTTATGAAAAAAGTTGTTGAAATTCTGGTGGAATATGATTTGAATCTTAAGATCACTAGATAATGCAGATATTTTAACATTAATAATCCTTGTAATTTATAGTCACTGAATAGCCGTACTTCTTTGTTTTCTTTAATTTCTGATTCTCTGATGCAATTAATTGGCATTGGATATCATTCCACTTTCTTTCTATTTTAATCACAGACTCCTGTTTAGGTAGATTGACACTCCAGGTAATTTCTTGTAACATAATTATTGGTTTCTAACCAACTGTGGGTTCCAGAGAGAGATTAATTCTGCTTATACAACTTGTACCTAAAAGTGTTGGCTAGACTGGACACTAACAATTGCTAAGGAAAATTGAATCCTCGCCTATGGAATTAGAGTATATGAGCATATTACAGTGATGTGTTATTATTTACTTTAGCATTACTGTGTCGTAATACCTGAGGTAAACCAAAGAGAGGGCATATTTGTTTTTCTTATGGTTTTACAGGCTGTCAGTCTAGTACGGTGGGATAGGCACACTGAAGCAGATCATAGTAGGCGGAGTGTGGCAAAGACTGTTTATTTCACAACAGACCAGGAAGCCAAGTACGGTGTCAAACCAAGGACAGAACTGTCTCATTGGAGGTCTTGCTTTTACTAACTCACTATCTCTGGAAAAAAAAAAAAAAAAAAAAAAGTCTTCTCAAGCTGGGTCTTCCCCCTAACAGCTATACAAGAGGGCACGTTCATCAGGAGGTCAGCTTTCAAAACATGAGACAGGGAGACATTTTAAATTGAAACTGTAACAGAAATCACTGAAATGGCAAACTTCTTTGGGAAAGGGTAAATTTGATTGAGTCAGAAAAAAATATATATTGTAAATTTTAGAGTGGTCAAATAACACTTTAAAGTCTAGCAAAGTAATAATTTTCTTTCACTTTGAATCTCATAGCTTCTGTACCACCACCATTTCAGACTGAAGACTTCTTGGTTAAATTGTAAAACTGTCAATTTCCAACACTCATTATATTTTGCAGAGCTCTCAAAAGAACACTGACTTTAGTTGGGTAATAAGCCTAAGAGGAGGCCTCCCAATGTTGGTCAGGAGAGATGTGCAGTTACAGGTTGGTGTGCATATGGCTTTATAATTCCAACTCAGAAAAAGAACTTTCATGTTTCCCATGTTATACAGCATTAGAGATGAATTAAACATTTACTAAGAATAGATTCTCTTGATTCTTCAGACATTTAAGAGAGTTGGTACTATCAGTTTACAGTAATTCTAACTTGCTTCTTTGTTAATCACTATAAACATCTCTGCATCTTATTTTTAAAATTATTTTTAATGTATGAATTTATTTCTATCTATCATTTCATTTCTAATCACTAACTTAAAAACAGAACAGATGATCATACTTTTTTATTCACTTAGACAGAGTACGTTTTCCAAATTATACTATCACGTATCTTCAACAATGTTAGTTTAACTTACGGAAAAATACGTCACATCGCAACTTTTACAACTACTTGAAATTTGCAGGTTTACGCTAATTAAGAATAATCATTCAGATGTAAGGTCTTGTTTTGTAAGAGTTCTATACTGCTACTCTCTTTTCTTAAAAAGAAAGAAATCTTTCTAAAAACAAGGATCACATTTACAATTTTTTAATTAATTATGTGCTTTAAACAGAGGAGTTTCAAATGAAAGCCAGTTGCTGTGCTTGCCATGGTGCCCAGAAGGATGCTTCTATTTTGCCAAAAAATGTTCTGCCACTAATGTGAAGCCTGTTGACAAACTGCTGTTTATATGTTGTCCCTGTGAAGCCAAGTCAATTGTCTCACTGTGGGAATCTGGCTCAGCACCAGGCGCTGTCTCTGTCACTGCAGACAGCCGTGCTTAGGGAAGGGAAGGAAAGGCGCAAACCTCATTTTTGCTGACTTCTCCATTTATTTAATCAAAGTTTCCAGAACACATAAAAATTACTAGTGGCCAGACAATATTATACTATGTATTTTTGAGGAATTACACAAATGGTTGAATCTTAGTTTCCTTAGCTGTTAATTAAGAGGTAATTGGAAATGATGGTTAGGTACATGACAGGTTGCAAATTTTACCTTGTATTTTTATCATTAAAAATTAACAAAGGAGTAGCTGTGTAAGTCCTATTTATTCGCTAAGTTGGCGATGGTCTCTCAGGACAATTTTGCCTTCTAGTAAACATTTGATAATGTGTGGGAAAAGGTTTTCTTTCATAGTTGAGCAGAATACTCTAGCATGCATAGATGAGGATCAGTGATCCTGTTAGTTCAGGACAAATGTGCACAGCAGAGGCTGACCAAGGCCCAAATATCAGGAGTGTCACTGCTGAAGAACAGTGTTTGAAATGCTCGAAGGTCATAAATGATAGCCTTACGACTGGCCAAATCATTAATACTCATAGACTGTGATGATTTTTTTTTTATTTTCGAGACAGGGTTTCTCAGTAGCTTTTGGTTCCTGTCCTGGAAGGGCTGGCCTCGAGCTCACAGAGATCCGCCTGCCTCTGCTTGCCGAGTGCTGGGATTAAAGGCGTGCGCACCACCGCCCGGCAACTCTGATGATTTTGACGGAAAATTAAGGAATCACTAAGATAGTGAATGATAATGCAGTCTACAGCTGTGGTTGCAGAAGAAAACTAAAGTCAGAAGAAGGAAAAACTGTGACCATCAAGATATCAGAAAGGATGAAGATATAAAAAATTCAGTACAAGTGTACTGAAAATAATCTCATATTACTGATCAAAATATATGTAAAGACTTTGATTTAAAGAGCAAAACAACAACAAGAAAAACAAAGACATATTTGTTTGGGTGGTTTTTGGTGTCTGTGTGTGTGCACATGAGATACCACAAAAAGTAGTTCAAAAATGTTGATAGAAGGAGCCATACCCAGACAGATAATGTTACTTTTGTATAAGTCATATTGGGTAATACAGGATTTAAGACCTAAATGATGGTACATGTAGAAAAAGCATTGTAAACTACTCAAAATAACAATTCACCTAGGCAATATAAAAATAACTCAGTCATTGCTAATAAAATAACCTTAAAATATACATCACAGAGCCTGAAAAAGTCACAAGGTAAGAGGGACAAAACAAGCAGCATAATCGATCAAATATTCATATGTCAACAGATTATAAATCAACTTCCAAATCTATAGAATGTATGGAACCAAGGATGAGGCCAACTAAGAACTGTGGACTGAGGACATTCCTGCATCAATACTGGTTCAGTGCTTTAGAATAAATGTGCCACACTGTTAGTTTTGATAAATAAGGCTAAACTTGAGGGGGTATGTGAAGAAAGTTCCTGTCTGTGAATTTTGCTATAAAAATAAAACTATTCTAAAAGACAGTTCTCTTTTTTAAATAGGAAACTTCAAAAAGAACCCATGTCTCAAATTATATCAATGATTTAAAATATAAATTTATTTTTAAGTATGCAATTTATGGATATTAAATTATTTCAGCATAGTTCACGGTTCAATATAAATGGGTGTCTTCATCATAGCACAAATTCAGTCATCATTAAGTATTTATATCAGAAATTCACACTCAAGTATTGTCTGTAAAACAGCAACCACCGGAAGTGATATCTAAAAGTCACTCAATTATCTTCACCTGCCATTAACGCTACAGACTTTGTTCATTACCTCAAAGAATGTTAGAAAAGAGTTTTCACTAATAAGAATGATGGCTTGTTAATTAGTTCTCATTGCCTATTTGTTCTCATTGATGGAATTAGTGGTGGTTTGAATAGATAAACTATTAGCTAAATATTATAGGCTAAAATATTATATAGTAGGAAAAAGCTAGTATTATGACCTCTCCAAACACTTAGGGATGCACATATAGATAACAGATAAGGTGAGTTAAATTGTGCAGTGACCTATGATCATATATTTATTTGTAATATCCAATATAAAACAGCAGAAATGCCAGTTTTACATGATACTTGGCATGCAGACATTAAGGCAAATAATCATGTGTGAATGAAATAATTCAGGTGGAGGTACCAAGATCTATCCAAAAAAGAGAATCAGCATCAAATATAACCATATATTGGAGCTAATTTGCAAAAATACATAATAAATTATTATTACCTTTTACTCAAAAAAGCTAAGTATGTGTTCTTTATAAATCCACAATAGAAGATTTGAAAGGCAATGACCACTAAGTACATAAAAAAGGAATTCCCAACAGACATAAGGGACTTGACCTCTTATAGAGATAGTTTTCTGTAGAAATACAGTCACAAAATTGATCAAAAAAGAATAGATGAAAAAAAAATCAAAACCTTTCCTTGTTAAAAATTAGCTCAGTAGTTAAAAGGAAAATAACAAATGTCATGGCATTATATTCAAAGTCAAATACAAAATCTCTGTCTACCAAAACAAGAAACTTAAGTGGCATAGAAATATTTACATATAGATATAGACAATAAAACTCCTAAAATATGGTATAGATATGGGTGAATTTCATAATAGTGCTCCATTCTCACTAGGGTGAAATAGAAGAATTGGGAAAGTTCGACTTTATTATTTTGTTTATAAGGGAGTTTATTATTCAAGAGTAAATTAAAAAATAATTATATTTTTAAATGACTGTTTATTTTTAGAAATGTGTTATGTATTTCTTTTGTGTTCTTCATTTCAAAATGTCCAAGAGTAAAATGTAGTAAAGTATCAATTTCAACATACATCATTTTTACCTAAATATTTTCTGTAGCAGGTGACATCTAAATTTATATTGAATTTTTCCTGAAAAAAAATCCAAAAGTAAAAATTATAAAAGATTTTATGAAACCAATAAGACTCCTGTTCCTATGTGATATTTAATTAAATCAGAAAATATAGTAATAGTTCTTGTTTGTTTACCAACTGAGAAATCTAGTCAAATGTTGAAATTTTATCTACACATTTAGTATTTGTCACTTTTCCTTACCAATCACAATATTTTAAATGATAATGAAAACTACTAATACTAGGTAAGATTTATTGACATTTGCTGTAGGGCAAGCAATATTCTTATTCACATATATTAGTGATTCTTTCAATCATCGTGAGCCGTGTAAGTGTTCTGTGGATGTGAATGCATGCATGCGAGGTAAATAAATGCACAACGGAAGCAAGGTATGCAGCTTAGATTCGGTAAACATACCTGAAGTCTGCATATGCTTTGCTTCTCAGAAATACAATGAACCGTGTGAAAAATCATTCATCTAAGTTCAAACTGTCCTGAAATGTAGACGAGAATGATTATAGAAATCTCTGAAGGAAGTAAAGCGCATTTCACTTATTTTAAACTAATAGTGATGAATTGTTAAACAAGGTGTTTTCTGCTCATTTTGTTCTTTTTCTTAGAAAGAGAAATTTGGGACTAGTAAGGTGCTTTAGCAGGTAAAGGCATATGTGGCCAAGGCTGAGTTTGATTGCCAGAGCTATGCCACAAAACTGGGAAACTTGCTCCTGCAGGTTACCCTCCCACTCCACAGGAGCACTTGGCCCTGTGAAAAGGAAATCTACAGACAGAAGTAATCAGTACACCAATAAGTAAATTACTATAAGCAGAAATAATTTGTACAATATATGTCACAAATAGTTTCCAAATTATGACTATTGAAGTATACAAATTATTATTTCTAGCTGGCAAAACATACAAACAATAAACATAATTGCTTGAGGTAATACGATAGATATAAACAAATAAGTCATGTCTGTAAAGTTTTCTACATTCGTTTGGTATGTGTGTGTGTCCGGGGACTACATGTGTCATAGCATCTATGTAGCGAGGTGGAACTGGAGCACAAGTTTCGGCAGAGTACTAATTTCCTTTCTGTTTCTGTGATTAAAAATAATACCTCCAAAACACAATTCATGGAAGGGTTTGTTCTGGTTTGCAGTGTTTGCAGACGACTACAGTTCCATGACAGGGAAAGCATGGTGGTAGGAGTGTGAGGTCAGCTCTTGACGTTGCTTTCACAAGCAGATAGCTACCAACAGGTGAAACTGGATTGGAAAAACCTCAAAGTTTATTGCAATTGATTTAATCTCTCCAAAGTTCCACCTCCTAAAGTTCCTACAGTTTTGCTAAACCATGCTGCCAATGGGGACCAAATGGTCAAATGCAGGAGCCTTAGGGGGATGTTTCATATTCAAACCCCAACAGATAGCAAGTGTTTTTATCCACAAGCCATTCAAGAGTCCCCAATCAATAGCTTTTTTAATTGAAATTTTCAGTATTTAGCTTTCTGTATATTTATTCAATAAAATTGTCGTAAGGGCACAACACAGTATTATGAACTGATTGGGTGGATGCATTTTTTATACTTTATATTTGACTAACAGGTGATTTTAGCATTTCCTAAATTGTCTTTACAAGTAACCACTGAAGTTTACTAAAAACACTATTCCAGAGCATGGGACCCAAGCACCCGCAGTCAAAAGCCTTGCTTTTTTTCTTTGCCACTCCAGGTAGAGATTTGACAACATACTGGAAACACCAGTAAATGTTACCTCTATTCTTAAAAACAAACAAACAAACAAACAAAAAAACCCAAGACAGACCAAAACAAAACAAGACAATGGCTAGTCATTTTACCTGAAAATATTTACTTTAGAAGTAGAAGATAAAACAAAGAAGCTAGAAAGATTTCAGAAAGCCATGGTATTTCATAGTTTTTATGGCAGAGATGAATGTTATGCAGTGCGGATTAGCTTTGCAAGAGTGATCCATTCAACTATGCTACTTATGAGACTATTATAATGCTGTAAGAACTTCCTAATGATGTCTTTTAAATAAAATTAATTATTTGCAATTACTTTATAAATATTCAAATTCTCTACCTTATTTCAGGGGCATCAATTTTCACTATCAACTATAATTTTAATCCACTCTATTTTTCCCTTAAAATATTCTCCAGAATTTGATTTTAGAGTAGTTTCTCTGGGTATATTTTCTCTTCATACTCTTATTTATCCTTTATACATATTTATTATTTTCACTCCCTTAATTATAATTGCTATATGAATTTATATAACTGGAATATATATTTTCATATAAATTAAAACTATAGAAATTCAGTATTACTTCTTATTTGAAAGGCAAAATTCAAAGATCCAAATGTAGGTTGTAAGAGCAAAAATCTATTACGGTGGAATAATCTTAATATTTAACTTAATATTGAGCACAATTGTTTCTAATATGACTTTAAGATAATGGTGTAGCTGATCAGCTCAGCTAATTAAAATATAGTCATGTAATTGTGTTGTGTCCTCTGGGTGCAGGTCACCCTGCTCAAATGTTCTTGAAAATGCAGCTGTACTCCAGGGGTGCAGAAGGGAACCGGAAAGAGAAGTAAAGAGAAAAAAAAATCATACTTCTCCAACCCATTTTCTGAAGTAGGTGGAGCATTTGAAACTCATTTCTCAGACCTTATATAATGCAATATTAGGAAAGTGTAATTAGACAGATCAGTAGACATCTGAGGACAGGGTGAGAGATCAAGAAGGGGCTAATACAAATCATAGAGGATGGACCAGCTGGCTGGTGAGGATTGTCTGACAGGAAGAGATCAGAAAACTGTCAGTGGTGAAAGATGTTTCTGGATTTGTTTGTTTGACCTTTCAATAAATATAAATTTGAGGTTTGTCTTAACGTTGCTTAAAAAAATCTTTAAATATTGAACTTCATGTTCAATTATTTTTCTGGGTTTAGATTCAATATTTATTAATTACTGAGGAAATCACAGCTCAGTGACCATTTAAACTTTAATACCACCTGAACAGTCATGATTCCCATATCATAAGCAAAAAAGCACAAGTCGATAGATACACAAAGAAAGCTATATAAAGAAAGCCTTTTCTACCCATGCATAAATTAAAATTGGAAACTTGGCAATGCTCTGGTCAAATGAGTAGATCAAACTTAAATCTGCATAGACTTATGATCTAGCAAGCATTAATTGTCAAGTTAATACAGCCCAGAATCATCAGAAAGGAAAGTCTTGGTAGAAGAGTTACATACATAAAATTGGACACGTTTGTAGGATAATCGTCTTGTTTACTAGTTGATGAAAAAAGCAAGTCTACTCTGGGACTATGCTATACAGAGATGCTAGCTAAACATGAGCTGTTGAGTAAGTCGGACAGTAAACTGAAAGAAGCGTTCTTCCATGGTTTCTGCTCCAGGTTCTTGCCTTAAGTTTCTGCCCGACTTCCCTCAGGGATGAACTAAGACTTAGAAATATAAGCCTAATAAAGCTTTTGCTCTCCAAATTGCTATAGATACCAGGGTTTGGTTATAGCAACAGAAAGGAGACTGTAATGGCTTATAAAAAAAATAAACTGTCTAGAGAAAGAGTTGTGTGCGTTATTTTTTTATGGTCCTAGACACTATGTAATGATTTGTGCTTTACTTATAGGCATAAAGCTCTATTGGTTATATTGTTACAAGTGGTTGCCATTGTAGTTATTGTAACTTTTGAATGTACTTATATTGTTTAAAAGTTAATTGGTAAATAACCATATCTACTGTTTTCTATGTTAATAAAGTTAGAATAAGTAACTTTGATACCATGTGGAGATAGAAAAACTTTTTTAATGGGAGGAGATATTTTGAAGCCAAGTTTTATTTATTCTGTGTTCAAAATATGCATTATATAGAAAGATGTGATTAAAAATGCTTTAATAAGTGGTTATACCCATGGCCAGAAAGACAAACATGGTATGTACTCACTCGTAAGTGGATATTAGATATAAAGTAAAACATAGAATGCTAAAATCCATAGCCCCAGAGAGGCCAGGTAACAAGGAGAGCCCAAAGAGGGACACATAGATTTTCCTGGGAAGGGGAAATAGAAGAGACCTCCTTGGTAAACTAGGGGCAGGTCTGAGTGGATCAGAACATGGAAATCAGGCTGGCTCTTTGAATGTGTGTAACAGTTGTAATAGCTTGGTTTGTTTATAGGACTCCTCTCAGTGGGCTCAGGACTTGTCACTGGGGCTTGAGCTGGCTTTCAGGGAACCTATTTCCCAGGCTTGGTTGCCTTGCCCAACCTTAACACAGGGGAAGGAGCTTGGTCTTACCTCAACTCAATGTGCCATAGTGTGTTGACCCCCAAGGAAGGTCTACCCCTTCCTGAATGGAGCCAGAGGAGGAGTGGATGCAGGAGTAGTTTTAGAGGGGAGGCATGGAGGATGGGAGAAGAGGAGGAAAGGGAAACCAGTCAATCTTTAAAATAAATGAAAAATTTATTATTATTATAATATATAATATTATTGATATAATAATAATAATAAAGAAAGTGTTGCATATTACAGCATATTTGAAAAGTTGTGCCAGGGCTGGTAGTTTACTTTAAATTAATTCTTGGTCATTTTGCTTTTCAATAAAAATGTCAGATGTCATATTATTAGACAAGAAAATGAGAGAACAGCTTAGAGCTGTTATAAACACTGTTATTTATAGAGATAAGTAATAGGGAGGTTTCAGTGAATTCTTTAGAAACTCTGTTAGTTCCAAACTCCATTAAAAGCAAAGTGATTTTTATTGGGGGAAACCCACAAATGATCATCTAAAGGCCAAATTGCATTTTCACAATGATCTACTCAATAAAGCACCCATCAAGACTGTCAAGCATCTAACTGAACATTTTGCAGACAAATCTACACTGTGCAAAGATAAAGGCATGTGCTTTGTTTTATTTCATCTCCAGTTTACATGGTAGTTGTTAAGGCCCCTCTTTTGTTACCAAATCATTATTATACATTATAATTAATAGATACATTGCTTCCATTAGCTTTGGTAACTAAATAACAAGTCTGTGAAAGATAACACTGGGGCTGTCCAGGGGCCCCAATGGGATAATAAACACCTGGGGTTGTCCAGGTCCCAGCTGTCGGGAAGACAGACATCCCCACCTGATGCTCAACCTCTCAGATGGGGGGCTAGTTGACCTGGGTCGCCAAGACCCCAACTGGCGCGAAGACAACCAGGGGCCCACATGGCACCTTGTGGTATGCGCTTGAGTGCCTTATTACATCATTGAAATATGTTGTGGAGAATCGGAAGTAACAAAGAAATAAAATGGTTCATGTGCTATGCAAAGATGTAGAAAGGAAGAAATGAACACAGAGAGGAGTAGGCAGTCATTGGAGGCTTGCTTGCCACCTGGATCCATGATGACAGCAATGAGGACTAGACTCAGGGGCAGGTCTGCTTGATAATGATATATGGGCTGGAGAGATGGCTCAGTGGTTAAGAGCATTGACTGCTCTTCCAGAGGACCCGGGTTCAATTCCCAGCACCCACATGACAACTCACACCTATCTGTAACTCCAGTTCCAGGGGAATATGACACTCTCACACAGACATACACACAGGCAAAACACCAATAAACATAAAATAATAATAAATTTTTAAAAAATGATATACGGGTTGGGCTGCTGCCTAGAGCCATGTCGTGGTCCCCGATCCTACAGTAGCCGTGGTCTGTGTTGATGTCCATGGCTCCAGTTGCTGTTCAGTATTATGCTGATTCTGGTGGTCCGGGCTATCTCCTTAGTTCATGTTTGGGTCCATGATTCATGCTGCCGCTGGGGCCATACCGATTGGGCGACCTTTGTTGCTACTTGCTACTATGGTGACAACCAGACCTAGGCTGCTGCCAAGGACCATCTCTGGGTCCGTGGTCATACCACAGCCGAGGTCTGTGTTGTTGCCCATGTCCCATGGAATCTTGAAAGGCCTCATGAAGCCTGGGATCTGGGCTGCAACCTGTGACCTTGTTTGCATTCAGGATTCCCTTGACAGGACCCCATTCTCGCATTGGATTGTAACAGCTTCCCCTTTTGTTTTTTAAACCCATGATATCCAGAGTGTTTTTGATCCACAATGTGTAGATAAATCTAATTGTCACTTGAGGCATGATTAGCCTAATTTATGCAATGTTACAACAGTAAAAGTATTGTGTGTGATGTCCTGCCACTAATATCAGAGGTCCAATACTATTAATTGCATTAATCAATAAAATCTAGAGAATACCTTGAGAAGATACCGATATGATTAATAGTTCTAGTGTCTTGTAGAATGTAAGTCAATATTTACCTTCAATAAGAACAAAAATGATGTGATGTCCTAGGCAATTGGAAAGATATTCAAATCCCAAGAAAAACTTAAATGCTGTCCATTATTCAGATGATTTAAAAAGTCTATTATGGTCCCAGGGTACATTCATAAACACAGGCTCAGTAGAAAAACAACTTCTGTCGTGCAGAGTGCCATAAGCTGGACCAGGTGAGCAGACCTGACTTTTGATGATATGGTACATATCTCCTTTTGCCCCTTACATAGACGTTTGGCATTTTTTATGGTGATTTCTTCTGATTTCTTGACCTCCACTTGAGTATTTGATGGCCCAGCTCTGAAGAAGCCAAAGAGAAATCCATAATGTTTTTGTAGGTCCATCTGAAACGATAGATTCATCCCCCTTCCCTGTTTTCATCTGAAGAAGCAGAAAATAGGGCAAGTTAATGCATCAGGTCGCTTATTTTATTCTGCAACGAAACCAGGGAAGTTAGAGTGTGCACAAGTGTGAGTCTAGTGCTTGAAATAATTCTCAACATAAACAGATTATGAAATGATATTTAAGAACTTTTGAACTGTAATAGATTAATCGAAACACTCAGTTCCACCTGCTGGGCTGAGGGGAAAGAAGTATTAATAGATTGACGAACATGCTGGACCATGAATCTCTTGTATACCATAAGATAAACCACCAATAAAATAACTATCTACCTCTGGGATGGGAGCACTGTTTGGACCACTTTTATAATCACAAGTTCCAGTCATATAAGAAAATTCCATAATTTACCAACTAAAAATGATTTCATATCATTCTATAGTAATATACAATGAAATTTGAAAATCTGTAATGTTCTATAACACTTTTAGAAACTGATTGTTAATTAAGAGTTATATATATATATATAAAATACAGCAAGGTCAAAAATCCATATAATTGTTGACATCGGGTTCTCTACTGATTTACTAATTTGGCAAAACAAGCAATTAATATGTTATGTAAGTAGTTAATATGTTATCGTCCTTATGATATAAATAGATCTATTTCAAAGGCTTATACTCTTGTTTTATAATACCTGTTGGAGAGAATTTAATGGGAAAAATAAGTAAATTTAAAGGCAGAAAAGATCCACATTATACACAAATTCTTCTTTTAGTCTGAATTCAAATAGCTTTAGTTCTTCCTTGCCTTTCAAGTAATATTTGAGGACTATCTGATGCTGGCTCTCCTAGACTTTTAATAAGATTGGTAAGTGCATAATTAGGCAACATTTTGATTTGACTGAAATTGCACTGGGAATATCAAGCTCGACTCATGAGGCTAGGGAGAAATTGGGAAATGAACTCCCTTTCCCTGTCATGTCCTAACTGCCTAGGTTGTAAATCTAGCATTATATAGGCTTCCCTAGATCCTCATAAGGAAGTGAGATGGTTCAGTATTAGATTTTCAAATTCCTCATCCTATGCTTCAGAGACATTTTCAGGCAGTGGAAAATGCATATCTGAAGGGGATTCCAATAAAGGAGCTGACGGAACTGTCATCAACAATAGGAGGCATCATTTTTACATTTGATTTTGCCTGCACGGGGAACACCTCCTCATTTGCCTCTCCTATAGATTTTAGGATTTGATCACCCAGTTTATATTCACTCAAGGAACAATTCATCTCTTTGTTATCTTCCTTATCTTCTTTAAGTATTTTAATAACAGTTCAAATCAATGCCCAAGTAACACAAAATTGAACAGAGATCCCCCTTTTTTTTTGTCTTTTCAACACTCTTTTAGACTCTGTCCCCTACTTCTTCATCTACCATTCCTTCTTCTGAAAACCACTGATGAGAACCATAAACAACTTGCTAGCAATCTAATAGTTGTGGTTTTAATACTTCTGCTCCATTCTTTAACAACAAAAAGAAAACAAAACAAAACAAAAAACAAACATGCACTAACTCAACATAAGACAAATTCTTCTCTGGTTTCTCCCTCATTATGTTCACTCACCCACTGCTATGGGGATTACTAATTTCTTATCTCATAGGGGGCTTCAGGTCCCTGATTATAGGCCACTTGTTTACTACTCTAGTTGGTAGCATGACCCTGGGAGAACAGGGGCATAAAAATGCGGCCGACTAAAGTCTTATGTAATAGTCAATTTTATTCAATCATCAGGCTATTTATACTCTGAGGGGAAAAAGAATCACACGAGTGAGGTGCTCAATCACAAGGACAAGATACTTGTGGAGAAATGTGTTTTTCCATAGAGGCATTTGAATACTAACAGCTGAAATAATCTTAACTCTTATCCACTACACCTGGGAGGAGCATAAAACGCATTTCACAAATGAGAATCTGAGGTCTCAAATCTTGTATTGTTTTCGTGGAGCTCTCTCACAGCACCCAGAATTCCCCTTGACCCACTCCGTTCTTGGACTGTGTTCCAACTGATAGTAGTGATAAAAACACTATTTTGGAGGAAACTCATGGGTTGAATATCCATCAGCAGGGCACAATACCATTGTATAGACAGTGACATGCAACATAATATTCAGAATCAGAAAACGGTTATTTGATGCTAATTTTTGTAATGATACTTTTATTTCTTCCATATAATTTAAAAGAAATCCATCATAATTAAAATTTAGAGTGTATTCATGTTCAAGTTTAAAAAAAATCACCTCAAGTCCTTCTTAAAGATATATATTCTATGCTTGTTGAAGAGAGCATTGTTTTAAACATGTTACAGTCAGGTTTACACACTACATAAACTGCTTGATAGTTACATGAAAAAAAATTATTTTTCAAATCTTCTTCATTTCATTTTTAACAATTAGCTTTATTTCTAGAGAAACTTTAAATTAACAGCAAAATTAAGTAGAAAGAATATTGCTACACTCTCACACCCAGACTTCTCCACAGTTGTGGTGGTTTGAATGAGAATGACCCTGAAGGTTCATCTGTTTAATTACTGACTAGTTCACAGTTGGTGGATTGAATAGGATTAGAAGGTGAATCCTTGTTGGAAGAGGTACGGCCTTATGGGAAGAGATGTGGCCTTGTTAAAGAAGGTGCATCAATTTTCCTCTTAGCACTGCTTTCATAGTGTCCCATAGGTTTGGGTATGATGTGTCCTTATTTTTATTGAATTCAGGGAAGACTTTAATTTCTTTCTTTCTTCCTTGACCCAGGGGTGGTTCAGTAGTTGACTGTTAAGTTTCCATGAGTTTTTAGGCTTTCTGGGGTTAGAATTGTTGTTTGATTCTAACTTTCTTCCATGGTGATCCGATAGTACACAGGTGGTGACTACAATTTCTTTGTATCTATGGATGTTTGCTTTGTTACCAATTATATGATCAGTTTTTGAGAAGGTTCCATGAGATGCTGAGAAGGTATATTCTTTTATGTGTTGTGTGGAATGTTCTATAGATATCTGTTAGGTCCATTTGGTTCATTACATCTGTTAGTTCTCTTATTTCTCTGTTAAGTTTCTGTCTGGTTGACCTGTCCATTGGTGAGAGAGGAGTGTTGAAATCTCCCACTATTAGAGTGTGGGATTTGATGTATGCTTTGAGTTCTAGTAATTTTTTTACATATGTGGATGTTCTTATATTAGGGGCATAGATATTGAGGATTGAGACTTCCTCCTAATAAATTGTTCCTGTTATGAGTATAAAGTGTACATCTCCATCTCTTCTGAATGATTTTAGTATGAAATCAATTTTGTTAGATATTAGTATAGCCACACCCGCTTGTTTCTTTGGTCCATTTGATTGGCAAACCTTTACTTTGAGGCAGTGTCTGTCTTTGAGTTTGAGGTGTGTTTCTTGTAAACAGCAAATTGTTGGATCCTGATTTCGTATCCATTCTCTTAACCTGTGCCTTTTTATAGGTGAATTGAGTCCATTGATATTAAGTGATATTAATGACCTGTGTTTGTTAACTCTGGTTATTTTTTCTGGTGGTAGTGTTTGTGTGTTTCTCTTCTTTGAGTTGTGCTGTGGATCAATTGACCTATATCCCCAGTCTTCGGAGATTGCAGTTCCCACTGACGTTGTTAAACACCCTGCCCCACCATGATTGCTACCTTGTGATTACTATCTCTATAGTTCCTTTGTTGAAGTGTCACTTTTGAGTCTTTTACCACTTTTAAAAATTTGTTCCATTAATGCTGAGCTTTGAAAAGTCTGTGTATGTTTTGGATAGTTGACCTTTTTGAGATTATTTCTTTTTTTTGGAGGCTTTTTTTCTTATTTATTTATTTATTTATTTAAGATTTCTGTCTCTTCCCCACCACCGCCTCCCCTTTCCCTCCCCGTCCCCCAATCATGTCCCCCTCCCTCATCAGCCCAAAGAGCAATCAGGATTCCCTGCCCTGTGGGAAGTCCAAGGACCACCCACCTCCATCCAGGTCTAGTAAGGTGAGCATCCAAACTGCCTAGGCTCCCACGAAACCAATAGGTGCAGTAGGATCGAAAACCCATTGCCATTGTTCTTGAGGTCTCAGTAGTCCTGATTGTCCGCTAGCTGGCCTGGGTCTGAAAAAGCCTGGGTTAAAACCGGTCTCGCTGAACATAGACATTATTTCTTTTAAAAATGTTTTCTCTAGGTTAAATAGTTTGCCTTCTCAGCCCCTTAACAGTTGCTGGAATCTAATGGAAACTATAGACAGAGATGGGAATCTGACATCACCACAATGGTAAGTATCCTGTGTCAAGTTATGGAATGCTACTCCATTTTTCTGTTTTGGTTTGCTTTTTGATTTTTTATTCTTTCACCACAGTTGTAGACTTTACTAAATGTATTTATTATGTTGATTTGATATGACTTGCTAATGTATTTCCTTTGGGTGCACAATAAAATTTCAGTTTTAAAATCACCTTCCATTTACTCATTGGAATGTAAGAAAACAAATACTTTTTGTGTATCAAATGTGTATCTAGAAACCTCACTGTGCAATCTATTATTCCAGTAAGGTGTGGTCTTTAAAAATGTCCACAGTGCTAACTTCAAATCACATTAAAAGTGAAGACTTGCAAGGCACCAGCCTAAGGATTACATAAAAATCATGAATGTTCCAAGTTTTTTAATATAAATGAAAAAAATGTACATATATAGTTATATGACTTTTATAAAGGATTTCTTTTTTAATTTAAGTGGTTAAGATCACTAGCTTCTCTTTTAGAACACATGGGTTCAATTCCCAGGGCCACATGGTGGCTCACAACCATCTTCAACTATAGTGCCATAGGATCTGATGCCGCTTCTGACCTTCTTTGGATATCTGACATGCTTAGGATACATATACATATGCACATACCTATATAGTATATATACATGTATGTGTGTATTTATATGTATATATGTAAACAATTAATCTATGTACCTTAAATAAAAAGTAATAATAAATTAAAGAAAATGTATTTTTATGTATATATTTTATTTTTTGCATGTTTGTGTTTTAGTGTGTATATGTCTATATATGTGAATAGCATATTTATGCACATGCAGAGGCCATAAGAGTGTATGAGTCTCCCAACATGGATCCTGGGTTCCAGATTCCAGTTTTCTGGAGAAAAATAAGACTTTTTAACCACTGGGCCTTTCCCCCACTTCCCTTTCATGTCTTGTTGTTTAGACTAAGGTTCTCAGGATGATGTTGAAAAGTAATAGTATAAGGATAGACCTTTGCTTTGTTCTTACCTGACAAATAATGTTTCTAGTTTCTCAACATTAAAGATGATGTTAGTGGGCTAAAGAGATACTTGATAAGAACACATGATACAGCTGGGCAGTGGTGGTACACACCTTAAAATCCCAGCACTTGGGCGGGTGGATCTCTGTGAGTTCGAGGCCAGCCTACAGGAGCAAGTTTTAGGACAATCTTTTTCCCTTCTCAGCCACCCGGCATATTTGAAGTGTACTTCCATTCATATAGACAAAACACTCATATATGTAAGAGAAAAATATGTAAATCTCAAAAAAATATGTTAGCCATGTCTAGGATTTTACAGATTTCTTACATCAACTAAATAAAATACCTTTTACTTTTGCTATTCTGAGGTACATTTTTAAAATATGTACTCATTCTTCTATGTGTATATGTGTGTGTTCCTGTTTGAATATGTATGCACTCTGTGTGTATTACTTACAGAATACAGTGGAGCATGTTCGAACTTCTGTAGCTGCAATTAGAGGTTGTCAGAGCTGCGTGTGGATGCTAAGAACTGAAGCCAGGTCCTCTGGAAGAGTCCAAAGTGCTTTTAACTGCTGAGTCATAGTTTCATGTCAATGCTGAGGGAATTTAGTGGAGTCTACATTTTGCCAATTATTTCTTACATCCTTTGATATGATCATATGATTTTTTTCTTTAGCTTGTTGATGCGATAAGATTCTACAAATTGTTTATTGCTTATTTGTAAAATATTTAATTTGTTTAAAAATTAATTCTTTTTCAAATATTAGAGTTAATATTTTTGCATCTCTATTCATTAAAGATGTTGGTCTATAGTTTTTTTTTCATTTTTTTTATTTTATTGAGAATAAGAAAAAAAAAAGTTTCCGCCTCCTCCCAGCCTCCCATTTCCCTCCCCCTCCCCCACTCTTCTCCCCCTCCCCCCACTCCTCTCCCCCTCCCTCTCCTATCCAAAGAGCAGTCATGGTTCCCTGCCCTGTGGAAAGTCCAAGGTCCTCCCCCCTCCCTCCATGTCTAGGAAGGTGAACATCCAAACTGGCTAGGCTCCCACCAAGCCAGAACATGAAGTAGGATCAAAACCCCTTGCCATTGACCTTGGCTTCTCATCAGTCCTCATTGTCTATAGTTTTATGTAATATCTTATTAAGTTTGGTTATTAAGGTAATATTGGCCTCAAAATTAGCTAAACTATATGCCCTCTGATTCTATATTGTGAAATAGAGTTTAAATAATTTGTCTAAATTTTCCTTCACTATTTGCTCAATTTCACCACAAAAACAATGAGAACTCCGTCCATCGCCAGATATAATGCAAGATACTCATCAATATGGCTATAGGATAGGGCCACTTCAGGTTCCCTCTCCTCAGCTGCCCAAGGAACTAACTGGGGACATCTCCCTGGACACTCTCTAGAGTCAAGTCTCTTGCCAACCCTTAATTAGGATATATACTACCCTGCTCCCATATCCACCCTTCCTTTATCCCAATCATCCCATTCCTCCAAGCTCCCCCCATCCTCCCTTTCTCACTTTTCTCTCCCCATTTCCCCTAACCCCATCCCACCCCACCCCCAAGTTCCCAATTTTTGCCCAGCAATCTTGTCCACTTCCAATATCCAGGAGGCTGACTATATGTTTTTCTTTGGGTTCACCTTCTTATTTAGCTTTTCTAGGATCACAAATTATAGGCCCAATGTCCTTTATTTATGGCTAGAAACCAATTATGAGTGAGTACATTCCATGATCATCTTTTTGGGTCTGAGTTACCTCACTCAGGGTAGTGTTTTCTATTCCCATCCATTTGCAGTGCAAAATTCAAGATGTCATTGTTTTTTACTGCTGAGTAGTACTCTAGATGGATGGAGATAGAGACAGAGACCCATATTGGAGCACTGGACTGAGCTCCCAAGGTCCAAATGAGGAGCAGAAGGAGGGAGAACATGAGCAAGGAAGTCAGGACCACGAGGGGTGCACCCACCCACTGAGACAGTGGGGCTGATCTATTGGGAGCTCACCAAGGCCAGCTGGACTGGGACTGAAAAAGCATGGGACTCTTTGAACATGGCGGACAATGAGGGCTGATGAGAAGCAAGGACAATGGCACTGGGTTTTGATCCTACTGCATGGACTGGCTTTGTGGGAGCCTAGCCTGTTTGGAATCTCACCTTCCTAGACCTGGATGGAGGGGGGAGGACCTTGGACTTCCCACAGGGCAGGGAACCCTGACTGCTCTTTGGACTGGAGAGGGAGGGGGAAAGGAGTAGGGGGAAGGGGAGAGGAGTGGAGGGAGGGAGAGGGAAATGAGAGGCGGGGAGGAGACAGAAATTTTTTTCAATAAAAGAAAAAGAAAAAAAAAGAAATATTTAAAATTAAACTTTATAAATTTTCTAAAAAAAACAATGAGAACTTGAAACTTTCTGTTTTAGGATATTATTATTGATTTAATTTTTAAGAAACATGGGCCTATTCAGAGTTTCTGTCTCTTTAGCTGTATATTTTATAATGTTTTGCTTTTGAAAGAACTGGTCAGTTTTACTTAGATTGCAAAATTTGTGCACATAGATCACTTCATAGTATTTTTTATGTATTGTTCTTTTGTGTCTGTGAAGTCTAGGTTGATACCTAATCACTCATGATTGACATTGGTAATTTATGTTTTTTTTGTTTTGTTTTAGTGTTCAATTAGCTAGAGTGAAAATTTGATCTATATATCTGTACAGAAGTATTTTTTTATATTTCCACTCTTAATATCTTTTGTTTTAATTTGATTGTCTTTTGCTCCATATTGATAATAATGATGATGATTTTTGTGGGGTTTCTTTTGCTCTTCTTTCTAGTGTTCATAAATTGTAAGGTTTCAAGTTTTACTTTTGAATTCTTTTTTCTAACATATATTTAATAGTATAAATATATTTCTAGTCCCTATTTTAATTTAATCTCACAAAATTAGATACTTTCATTTCCTTTTACTTTGAAATAATCTTGAGTTTCTTTTATCCAAGAAAATATTTTTATTATTTTTGTCAATTAATTTTGTTAATTAATTTTCCCCAGCCCAATCACAGTTTCCCCTTCCTCACTTCTCTCCTCCTAGTCCCTCCCTCTAACCTCACCTCTTCCATCCCCCATACACTTTCTCTCTTTTTTTAATCATAAACTTTCCAACCAGTTTATAATTAATGTAGTAGACCTCTGTGTATTTCTTTGGTAAAAACAGCTGTGGGACCAGTTGGGACAAAAACGTCAGTCAACATGCTACTTCTGCACAGATGCCAGTTAAATGAATATCTTCTAGAATTTTCTATCTTTTAGAACTTCCTAGTTTTGATTTTAAATAGTTCTAACAAGGGGCAGGGTTTTGCCCCTCATATATCTGGCCTCACCTCCAACCCCACATTCAGGATAGATGTCCACACTTT
Source organism: Alexandromys fortis (assembly GCF_014885135.2). NCBI lineage: Eukaryota > Metazoa > Chordata > Mammalia > Rodentia > Cricetidae > Alexandromys > Alexandromys fortis. Next base: position 23,771,339 of record NW_026067930.1, on the reverse strand, counting down.
TACCATGGACATGGAATAGCTGACCCAGATGGTATGGGCCAACAAGATCTGGTTTTGCCCCTCCCTCAACTAAGGGGCTATCCCAGTGACTAGGACTGACCAGCTCAGCTACCACCCAGACCTACATCCTAGACTTGGGTTGACCCACCCTAACATCTAGACTTTCTATGATCTGCTGGAGTACTTGAAGGAACTGGTCCTGCAGAAAGATAATCACAGGATGTCCATGACTTGGGGCAACAGCAGGATTTCCAAGAGGAATTTCAGTAAGTGTCCTTGATGATGATGTGACAGAGGTTTTGGCCCAGGCCAATGACTCATTGAAATGAATACTTGTGAGTGGGGCTGACTGAGCTGTCTCCATCACCTGTCTGCCCTATAATGGCATGGATGTGAGTAGAGGCTTCTCTATCCTACCTGGTCTCTTAGCCACTTTTAAAGTAATCACTCAGAAGCGTAATATGAATTACAAAATGTTTGGCCTGTTAACTCAGACTTATTATTAACTAGCTCTTACAACGTCAACCATTTTTATTAATCTATATTCTGTACTGTCCATGTGCTTATTTCTCTCATATCTCTCACTGGGATTCTGGAACAGAGGTAAAGCTAAATGTGGAAAACATTGAGGTTTTAATTTTCAGTCTTGTCTACATAGAACATCAAGTTTACAGTTTATGTGTCCACCAGAACTAATTAATATACACACACGCGCGTGAGCGCTTATTTCTATTTGTAAACTTCTATAACAGATGAGATGTTCTAGAGTAGCCTCTTTTTCTTTTCAGTTTTGTTAATGAAAGTTTGACCAATGACCTCACTTATTTGTTAGGTCCAAGAAGATTTGTTGATTTTTCAGTCTATTGAATTTTACACTTATTAGAACTTAAATCTGGTCTGGAAACTATAAACTCCAGTAGTACAGTAGGGTTTTAAAGGATAATGTATTTTCTTATAAACATGAAATAGTTAAAAATAGAAAATTATTGTTTCATAAACATGATTAAATAGATTATTCAAGTAACATTATGGTTAAACATACCAAATTACTTGTGGTTGAAAAAAACTGATATTTATTACATGACTTAGTAATTACCTATATAAAAATCTAAGCCTCTTGTTAAATTTTGTAATTTACTCAGTTCCAACAACTCTTTAAAAAGGTCACTGGAAGTTAAAAGAGGACTCAGTTACTATAAAAACAATTAAAACAAAATAAATTTAAAATAATAATAATAAGCTTATAAGTCTCTCCTTTTGTTAGATTTTTCTTCTTTTCAAATTAAATTTCATCAAGAATATTCATTAGTCTTAATTTAATAGACAGCTGCTACTTCAAGCTCAGAAATGAACCTTTTCTGATGACGTGTGGTATGAGATCCACACCAGTATGATATTCAAATCTAGAAACAATGCATTGGGGATATTTTATATATTTTGATATATTATCATGAAAAATATTATAGAAAATGTTGCCTTCTATTATTACAGAAACCTTGGGCTAAATATGTCTTTAATTACCTTCCCAGCTCTTTCAGATTTCACATATAATTATCAAGGCAAAGGTATGCACAATTTGTTTCAAAGATCTTGACAATATTAGAGTGTTGTTTTCTTAATAATTTTTGCCGTTAAGAACGTTTAACACATACCAAAAATATGATAATGCTGTGATGGTGATAGCAATTTTTCTGTGAACTCTTATAAATAACAGTTTCTCTCCTTGAGAACAAGGTAAAGAACTATTGACAGTTAAGAGAACTTTAATTTTCAAAACTCACTAGTAATTTACTCAGGAAATTCCTCCTTAAGGAGTTACATTATCTTGGGCTCAAATCCAGACTTTTTTCCTTCCAAATTATGTAATCATATACAAGCAATATACAAATTCCTCACTTGCAAGGTGGGCATAATTTCAAACTAATTTCAAACTTAAGAGGCTGTTATGCAATGTGTTGCAATGCACAAGTGTACTGTTAAATGTCTGGAATAAAGTAAGCACCCCTAAACACGCTCACTGATGTGATTGCATTTGTTACTTATAATTTATTTATTATTTTTTCTAATATTGATTAGATACTGTATTAGTCAGAGTTCTCTTAAAGGAACAGAACTAATAGAATATACATATATCTATCTAACTGTCTCTATCACTATATTATAATTTTTTATCTATCTATATAAATAGTAAAAAGGAATGTATTAGCATGACTTATCCACTGTGATTCAGTCAGCCCTACAACTGTCTCCTGATGGAAAGACCAGGCTTCCAGATGTTCTGTCAGTGAGGCTGGATGCCTGGGCCATCCCAATCTGGTGTGTAGTACCAGGGAATTCCTACAGAGATAGTATTCTTCTATTTATATTGGAACCCAGAAGAAGTAGGCTCTAATATCAGGAAAGGAATGACAGATATTTGGACTGTCAAGTAAGAGCTGGGAAGCAGAAAGCAGAAGCTTCCTTCCATATTTTTTTATGTGGGCTGCTACCAAAAAGCTTCCCTCAGTATTAGGATGGGTCCTCCCACCTCAAATGATCCAATCAAGAAAATCCCTCACAGTGGTGCTAGCTATTCAGTTTTAGTTGATTCCAGGTGTATTCAAGTTAATAATAACCAAAGTTAGCTATCACATATACCTTTAATTTTATATTCACCATGCTAATGGCTCACTATCATCTTGTACCAATTATGGAAATGAACACCATTTTATCCTTTATATAAAATAAACAAAGAAAATCCAACAACAAGAATAATAACAACTGAAAGCTAGGCTGAGTGGGTAAAAGAGTTTGTCTCCAAGACTGAGAGACAACCTGAGTTTTATGTCTGAAACCAACATGGAGCGATCAGACTCCCACAAAGTATCTTTTTAGTTCCAAAAATGTGCCTTGGCACACACGTATGTACACATAAACACACAAAGGCACAACAATTAAAATTTAAAATCTTTCTGGTATTATAACAATCTTTCAAACACATGCCCCACACATTACTAAATTTAGGAATAAGTCAGTTTATATTATCATGAGTTGTTAATGGATTTCTAGAAGAATTTTGCTGTCTTTATTTTGTCTGAGACTGGATTTCATATACACCCCAACTAGGCCTTCCTCTCTCTGTCCCTTTGGAGGGATAGAGCTTCAGTTGTGTGTTACCACATTGTTTTCAACCTACTTTTACATTAAATAAAATACATCCTTTTCATTATGCACGAAAAGTGTGTGCTTTGAACTCAGCCTGAGTGATTTTTTCTCTTCGAATTGCTGATTCCTCACCCATAGAATTGGATTGTTCTGCAGCCTTGCCCTGAGTATTACTTTCTTCCCTTTTTCCAGATGCCATAACAATTCCTGAGTATCACTGAGTCCTAAATAAGATAATGTTGGCTATTTTAGCACCTAGTGCTGAATCAATGCTCAATAAATGACAGTTACTATTTATAGGAAAATTGCTTAAAATAAGGCATTTTAATTAATGCAGATGGAATTTCTCTTACACTTAAAAATTTCCATTAGAACTTTCCATAATTTTAAAATCGTTTTTATTCTAAAGAAAGTACCTACCAGAAATACTGAATACTCCATAACCTAAGAGGTTTGCCGGAAAGATGAGGCCTGGTTGAAAACATTTAAGAAAAAATTTTAATGGCAATCAGGTGTTAAAAGTTTAATTAGAAAATCCATCCCTTGCACACGGGCTAATGCAGACTATGGCAAGCTGCTTAATTTTCAATTCTCAGGCTATTTTACATTGTCAACATTCTATTTAGTAATCTTGAGGGAAATAGCATCAAAAGCAGACAAAGAAAAATGTTTCCCTTTCCTGCAGCTGACTCCCTGATTGCCTGACGTTTAGTTACATTTGGGCATCTGTCTCAGGAACTCCCATTGTCTGCAACCATATGCAAACTGAAGTGTGCTTTGGGGTATAGACACGAGGACAGAATTGGCACTTGGATTCACCATCCAGCAGCAGCGGGAGAAGCTGGACGCGCCTAGGATACTTCATACAGTTCATTTAATGAACTGTTACTTTATTATTTTGTAAAGCTTCTGTAATGCACATTTATGATATAAAAAAAAAATGTTTTGCATACTGCTTCCTCGGAAGAGGACCTCATTTAGATTAACCTGTGACTTCAACAGCAGGTGGTAGAATGAACCAACTGCTTCAATTACTGCTTTTGCGCATGACTTTCATGTGTTGCTAAGATTATCAGAGGAACCTGATTACATCCCCTTAGACACTATTGTTGGCACGATGATTAAGCTGTTATTCTTTTTTTTTTTTTAAGACTCGGGAACTAAAAGGCTTTTTGGCATGAGGCAAAAGCACTGTGTATAGAGATCAGTAAGATAGTGTGTATCATTGGCCCGTAGTTTATCTCCACATATACAGCTCCCTGGTGGATCCCTATGATAAACATTATTGGAACAATTAGCCGCTGCTGACACAGAATCCAGACACAATAGCCATGGCCAGCAGCACAGAGCCAAAAATTATGGAGCCAAAAACCATAAAAAGCAACACCAAGCTAGTCCCCCCCATTCAACTGCTGTCATAAAACCCTCCCAGTGCTATGTTTGCATAGCTGGCTTCCCTGATATGGCACTGTTAACACAAAGGAAGGAGCTGCGGCACTTGCCTTTGTTTAGCCGAAATTACAAGTCATTGAATTAGCATGTCATCTTTATGGTGCTGTCATGCAGCGGAGGTGAGGAAGAGGCTCCCCGTAATGGATGGGAGAGTTTGATGGCCTGAAAGACAGGCTCACAGATGGCTGTTGATAGAAAGCAGTTTTCCCCCTTCAAAAAAGAGCAAGCAAGAAAGGGGGAGAAAAGCAAAAATCCTGCTTAACATGGATTGGTACTGATTTGTGATGTCATGCAAAGATATCTATACAAGTCTCGTATTTAAGAACTTTGTGAATCTGGAGTTTGGGACAAACTCAGGAAATGCAAACCTTACTGAGGAGGGGATTTATTAAACATATCATACAATGCTTCACACTCCTTGGTTGCTGATATGATTATTGTTGTTCTCGGGAAAATTCCTTAGAACATTTCTAAACAATTGTGAATGATCTGATAGATAATGCGAGAAGAGTAAACTATCTGAAAGTTAGAAATCAGTGCTGAGAATAATGGAAGAAATAGATAGGATCACCCATCAACACACACCCATCATTTTTTAGCAGGACAACCCTAGACAAATGTCAGCCATTCAGGAGTCCTGAACCTTAGAAATTTCTCACCTCAACCTCTGCTATTATAAAAACCAAACCCCAACTGAGCTTGGGACTCTCTGGTCACTCCAATCTGTTTCACACACAGAGAGTTTGAGTTTGCAAACTTGTATAACTTGCTTTTACGTACAAGACTTGGTCTTCTAGTTGGTTTGGGGGGAACTCCATGATCTGGGCATAAAAACAACCACCTTATCTCCAATCCCAGGGTAGTCCAATGTTCTTGACTGACATTCCATGGTGCACAGACATACATGCAGTCGAAACTGCACCACGACTTGGGGTGAGTTTTCCTGGCTTCAGTATTAGAAAGTGCAGTTCACTTTTCCAGTGTTTCCAGCATCATCAGCCTAAATGACAAAGTCTATCCATTCAGGTCCTGGAAGAGGACCTGAAAGTTTGGGCAAAGAAGAATAGAAGACAAGACAGAAGTTACAGAATGAATCTTTTAACTAGGTGTTCTAGTTTGCCTACCAAAAGTAGGTAAGGGCCGGGCAGTGGTGGCACACACCTTTAATCCCAGCACTCAGGAGGCAGAGGCAGGCGGATCTCTGTGAGTTCGATGCCAGCCTGGTCTACAAGAGCTAGTGCCAGGACAGGCTCCAAAGCTACAGAGAAACCCTGTCTCGAAAAACTAAAAACAAAACAAACAAACAAACAAAAAACCAAAACAAAAAAGTAGGTAAGAAGGTTTTCCAAAGTCAGTATGAGTAGCTGTCGGATCAGTGAGCAAACTCTGGGACTGAATTGCAAGGGAGATACTAAAAGACTTGTATATTCGAAACTAAGAGTTACCATTACTTAAAAATTAGTATTGCTAATCAGAGAGGATTTATCCAGAAACTGCAGAGACCCACAGACAAGCATTAGATCAAACTCAGGGAATCCTGCCGAAGAGAGGGAGGGAGGATTATAATAGCCAGGTGAGTCACACACAGAATCAACAACTGAGACCATAGGGGCTCACAGACTAAGAGAAGGACCAGGGAGCCTGTGTGGGACTAACCTAGGTACTCTGCGAGTATATGGTAGTTGTATAGCTTGATCTTCTTGTGGAACTCTTAACAGTTGGAGCAGAGGCTGTCTCTGACTCTTTGACTGACTTTTGGGACCCCATTCCTCCTCTTGGGTTGCTTTGCCCTTCCTAAATACAGGGCAAGTTGCTTAGTCTTACTGCAACCTGACAAGCTATGTTTTGTTGAAGTCGGTGGGAGGCCTGCCCTTTTTTTGAATAGAAGTGGAGGAAAAGTGGATGGGTGAGGCCAAGGGGAGGAAGGGGAGAGGGACTGGCTCACAGGTTATACATTTTGTGATATAAACTGATTTCAGCTAAGATATCTTTTCTGTTTTTTTTTTTTCCCTTAAAGTCTGAAATTCAATCTTTCCCATCAATGCCGCTGTGTTCCCCATGCCTTTGCCTGTCTGGTCAGCTGCTTTCTTTGGGCTTTGGCTGTTCCTTACTGGGTGACTGAGTGAGGAAAAGATGATAATTTGAAATGACCACAGAATCAAAACTTGGTCAAAATTAACTGGAATTGATTCAGCAGTTATTCTAATAAGCAATGTTCAACAAGTCATTTCATCATCTCTCAGTGCTATTTTAATTCACTATTTCTCCAAGCTCTAACTGAACACATCCTAGACCATTGCAAAATGAATACAAGTTTTCTCTACATCTCTCTCTGTCTTTTCCATTTCATTTGTGTGATTTCTCTATTTGTAAGGCTATTGCCTCATATGGAACATTTTTATGCAACTAAATACTTGCAAATATATTTCAAGTCACAGTTTTTTTTCACTGGGTTTAATAATGGTTACATAATACAGGTGTATTTCTAAGTCTGAGACACTAACTCCTTTCTCGGCCCTTCCTTGTAAATTATAAAACTATAGTTATCATAAACTTTAATATTCAGTTGTACAGAGGCAATAAAAACTTAACCTGTAACTGGAGGATTGACCAGCCCTATTACTATATAGAATGCCCTCAAGATTTTGTGATAATGTCTCATTCTAAGTATGTCCATTTTCCATCTCATTTAGAACAACAATCATCTTTGGTCTCTCTATTTTTTTCTTTTTCTTTTTGTTCTTCGACACATTCTAGTCAGTTTCACACCAGTCAGTTGGAAAAACCAGTCAGTGCTCTTCTTTGGGGAAGGCCACCTCTCCTCCTGGCTTTCCTCAGTGACTGAGGCCTCATTGGCTTTGCTCTAACCAGTTAGGTTTGTTCATTGATGTCACTCTTGTTTAGCCTACATATCTGTACCTCCTAAGGCAGAAGGGAACTCCCTATTGCAGAAGACACCATTCAGAAACAGTGCCCAGAGACCTCTGAGCAGGAACTGACCTGATTGTCTTTTTCCCTGAGAACTATCTTTTTGGAACCAGAAGGCACCATGCAAGCTTCCAAAGAAGGGAGGTGACCAAGAATCCTATCTAGCTCTGATACCAATTAACTACATTAACAACCAGAATGGCACAATAACCCTAAGGATGCACTCGGGGCTCATGGTAACCAACAGCTGCCTCATGGTGCTTAAAACCTGCTCAACAAGAGAGATACCACGACTGTTGCTGGAAACCTGGCATAGTCTTAGTGAAGTCATGGTTATTGGAGGAGAATCTCCAACAACTAATTTACTATGTTATATTACTAGCCTGTGAGGTATGAATGAAAATGAAGCGGCCCAGGGAGTGGCTTTATTTTACTTGTGTCCTTGTTGGAAGACTTGTGTTCAAAAGCTTAATCCAGGCCCAGTCTCTTTTCCTGCCGCCTGCTGGTCCAATGTACAACTCTGCTTTTTCTCCTGCACTGTCTGCCTGTGTGCCATCATGCTTCCTGCCATGACCATAATGTACTAAACTTCTGAACCTGTAAGCCAGCCCCATTTAAATGTTTGCCATTACAAGAGTTTCTGTGCCTCATGGTGTCTCTTCCCAGCAATAGAAACCCTAACTAAGACACGGGCTATCTGAGCATAATCCCTAACAACAACCTGTAATCATTTGGCCTTACCCATACAGGTTCGAGTGTAGTCTTCACTGTCCAGCCACTTTTCAGGGTTTACTGCAAAGCCATACACGTATTGCAGATGTCATTTCTTCCTCCATCTCTCATTTGTTTTCTCAGTGACTTTCACCTGCCGGCACTTTTGTTCAAGTGTCTTTATCATGTTATAGAAACCTGGAGGTTATCTTCTTCTCTTTCCCCAGAAACTTTGTCCCTGTACAAGCTTAAGCTCTTTGTGAGCCAGATATGATTCAGTTTTCATTACATTATCAAAACTACATCACTGTGATTTCTCAGCAATATTCAGTAATTAATATTTTAATACAGCATAGTATTAAACCTCAATGTTTGCCTTAGCAAATGTTTCTTGAAATACAGTGGTCAATTACAATTGGTACAGTTAAAATTCTTCAGACAGCTGATTAAATTATGTTGTGGGTTCTCAAAATTATGAAGCCATTGATTTTTTTTAATGATGTTGAACTGTTTGTTGAGACTTACATTCTGAATTCTGCCCTTTGGTTTCATATTTTGTAACATCAGATAATTGTCTCTATGAAGGAATTATACAGTGTTAGAGAGATGGATTTCAAAATTAGCAGGTGAGTTTCTAGTAGACATATGTTCGGCTATAATACATGAATATAGAGGGAGCCTCAGCTTTTTCATTGAGAGCAGTTGACAAAATAGTTAATGAAATTGACACCAAGAAAAAGTAAGTTGTTCATTGAGGGCAAATGAAACAAAGACTAAATCTCTATCAGGAAGCACAGCTCAAATATACCATTGTTAAAAATGCTGTACTCCAACCTCATGGGCTTGCTGAAGTTGAGGGAGGGGCAAAGGAATAGAAAATACTTGAGGAGGTTGAATTCACCCTCTGACTTCACACTCAGATAAACTTGCAAATGCAATTGGTTTATTTTGTATAAATAAGCAAGAATGCTGGAAGAAGCTAAATATCTTCATAAAACAAAACATTATGATACCAGAAACCCTTAGGAATAGCACTAATGCTTTTAAATGAAGGTTTTATTTGTCTCTGAGCTGCAAAGAGGAGTCACTAATGAGATGTCATTTAAATTCTAACACCTGTTTAATGGCAGTTTTTCTCTATCCCCAAAGAGTAGCTGTTTATGAATGTTTGCAGCTTTCCAAGTGTATCTACAAGAATTGTTTTTCATAAACAATGTGTGCTTCTTGCTCACATGCTCCAGCTGCTTTACAACGTATGATGAAAATGCTTGACTGTGGCGTTTTTTATTAGCTGCGTTTCAAATACTGAGAGTTAAAATTTTGTAATATTATAGTAAATGTTTATCAGAAATTTCACGTTTTACAGACATATGAGTGTACCCTGGTGTAAGACGAGTATGATTTCTAGTTGTATTCTTACTGAATGAGACGGAAAGTAACACGATGGAAAATGTGCCCCCAAACTTCCTGGTCTGAGAATACAGTGTTATTCATAAATGAGTACCCATGCAAAAGAAATACTTCTGGCTTTTTTTTTTCCTGTTCAGCAAGTAAATAACTAAAATTTCAGAATGAGACTACTTGGTCATTTTCTATTACTTTTAAGATTTTCTCATATAAACAACTTAGTTGCTAAGAAAAATTAAAAAAAATGAATCCACAATGACTGTTGAATTACACACACACACACACACACACATATATATACATATATATATGTTGAATTTTTATATGGTTTCTCCAGAAATAAATCAGAAAAAATAACTGATATACTGATATACTAAGGTCAAATATATCAAAAATTATTTACTATTAAAAGTATTTTCCTTCAAGTTCTGTCTTTTTTTTTTTTTTGTGATCTCACTATTTTGGGCAGGTCACTCTCATGGATAGTATCCTTTAATGAAACCTCTTGCAATTCAACACAAGTAATACATAAATGCATTATAATAAATTACCTCTATCTTGAGAAATTAAGTGTAAATTTTTTGAAGTAAGAATTTTATAAAAATAAAAGCATGAAATCTCAAAGGTGATTTCTTTTAGAAAGGCTGTGAGACCCTTGCTTTAACAGTGTGCATCTTGTACCTGATAGGATCACAATTCTGTTCCCTTTGCACGCTGGATGTGAGACACAGCTATCCTTGTTTGTGAGTAAAGCACAATCTTGTCCTGGGGAAAGGAGAAGCTGGGGTCTCACCTTTCAGAACCCATGATTTAAGATGAGTTCACTAAGCTTATGGCAAAGAGAATAGTTAAGTCACAACATGCTCCATGTGTGAACATGTACAGTTCTATAAAACCTAAGTGTTCTGCACATAAAGGGAAGAAAGAAAATCATCTCAGATGTGATTGTATTATGCTGAAAACTATTGTACACTTCTTCCTCACAGTCATTATTTCTCCAATTCCTTAGTGCCAAATCAGCTCCTCTCCTCTCTGAAGACTCTGCCCTCTTTGCGACTCGAGCCATTTAAGGCGTTCTTTTGAACGAGCAGAACAAATGGATCTTTCTTTTTCAGTGTTTAAAAAATCTCTTTCCCTTCCCTCTCTCCCTCCCCCTCTTTCTCTATATAATCATGCATATATACATAATCCTGTAGTGAAGAATTGAAAAGTATCAGGAGTTCTGGGTTCATACAATTTTTATTTATAGGTGGATTCTCACCGTTTCATCTGTGTTCTAATTACTCGCAGGATTCATTCGCAATTGCTTGACAAACACTTCATGCTGAGCCCAGGGAAATAAGCATCGTCTTCTTTTTTCCTGTTGCAGCTCTTTTCTTGACTTATGAAAGCCAAATATCCATTCTGTATGGAGAGATGAATCAGCAATCCATATAATATCTATTCATCATACATATTTCACAAGGAGGATATTGTGGTGACTGCAAAGTTCTTACAAAAATAATATGGAAATCCGGAACTTGATGTGGAGTGTCAGAGAGCCTCTTACTATTATTTACCTTATCAGCTTTTGCTTTCTGAAATCAATGGAAGGGCATCAAGTTCAGCTAATCCATATTTCTGAGTATGAAATTGAATTTATAGTCTGTAGTATGTTGACTACCGCTCGCATTTAAGGCATAATTGATTTTTATTGAAAAGCCAGCAGGCACATCAAAAATTTCCACAAACCACAAGGATGTTAAATTTTACCCTGTTTAGATAATAGTGTGGCTTTATTTATCCTTTAAAATGAAGCTTTTATATTTATATCAGCAAATGCCATGGAAGTGTGACTGATACCTTGTGAAACCATAAATCCATGGTTCTGTAAAACTGTGCTGCATGGAAATAGCAACTTTATATTTCAAAGGTAAACGTCTATGGTTGGTTTGTTTTAAGGATAAATGACTAAATGGAATAATAAATCTAGCACCATATCATGTCATATGGCAATGCTCTTTCCTCTGAAACAACAGCTTGCACCAGTTTCTTTTTTCCCTTTCCCCCACATTCGTTCTGCATTTCATCTTGTCTTCTGCTTGACACATAATGTAGTTTGCTTCTAGAATCTTTATGCATATGAAATGTTATTCTTACAAAAGTATATTCTTTTCTTTTAAACCCAATAGTCAGCCCTAGTGTGATGCTTTAAGTTTCAATAAAATATTCCCAGCCCACATGATAAACCCACGTGCTCAACCCCTCTATGTTTAAACTTTAGAATGAAAATGTTAGTGAATATCTTTGTCATAGAATTCATGTGCATAACATCAAGAGGGCTTTGTCTCTGATGGGCATGACATCATAATAACATGGATATGACATCGTAAATGGCATGAGTTAGATTTTCTTTCAAAAATTACAGCAGTGTTTACATGGAAGAATCAGGATACACTGTTTAGAGCTTGAGAAATGTATGGATGCATTAGGCCTTTGTAGGAAATAGATTTTATCCAGGGACACCACTGACTTGGTCTGGTCAAGGGAACCTAGACATGTGTGGCCTGCAGAAAGGTTCAACTCATTAAGAGAGCAATTGCCCCATCCTTGTAGGGCTTTTGAGCATCTTATGAGGTAGATGTGCATTTAGCTGAAACACCTGCTTATCATTATCTAAACGTTTAGCCTGTTTCCATTTTAGACTAACATTTTTTTTTTAAAAATTGACTTTCCTTTGTTTTTATCTATGTGGTGTGTTTGTGGATGCAGGTCTGTGCATGTTTGAATGTAGGTGCCCACAGATCAGAGATGAGGATGGGAAGCTCTGGAGTTGGAGTTTCACGTGGTTAGGGGCAGCCCAATATCGGTGCTGGGAACCAAATTTAGGTCCTCTGCTGTAGAGGACCATAGATGTGGCTCACTCAGAGTGTTCGAGACTTATATTGTTCCTTCAAGGTCAAACAGGATGTTTGGTTTAAGGTGAAGCTGCTGTGAGTCTTGCCTAGATAACGGGATGTTTGGTCTAAGGTGTCTGGATGTTTTGTCCAAATAACAGAATGTTTACTTACAGCATAGCTATTTGATATTTGGAATATTAAAGAAGTAATTACTCTTGTTTGTTCCTTCTATCATGACAAAAAAAAGTCCTTTTGCCTTCTCCTTTGGCCTGGGGTATAGAAAAGATATGAAAAATAAACTTGGGGTGGATTCAGTATTCGCTGGAATACCCTCCTGACTATCTTCAGTCTCTCCTCTAATTTTTTCTGCTAATCCACACTCCCCTTCTCAGGACTGTATGGACAAGTCAGCAGGTCCAAGATACTCTGCAACATCAGCATATGCTCTTAACTGCTGAGTCACCTCTCCAGCCCTGTAATTACAAGCCTGTTGTACTGTATAGTATGTCCTATATTTCTAGGAATCAACCTGATATGCAGGTTGAGAGAAAACTGTCATTCAGTATTGACCATCAATGGCAACCCTTTTTAGTACTGTTGCATCAAAATAATGACTTTACTTCAGTTTAATTGGTAGCCGATGCTTCTACCAAGCCTAGAATGATCCTTGCGTGTATGCCAGTGCTAGACTTCATGTCTTTCTTATGTATAAGATGGTTTGAATCTGTACTGTTTTGCTGTGATGTGTTTTCTTTTATATTACCTTTACAGTTGGTACACAGACGTGGTACTGGATGTTTTTCAATGATAGGCTCAACAGTGCTGTAGTATCTATGAATTTTATTTTGAAATACTAAATGCATTATGAGACCCTTGTAAAAAAGTAGGCACTATATCTGCTGAGTTTGAAAACAATCACCTTCAAAGCACAAAATGCAATAGTTAGAAACGTTCAGTGATAAATCGTGAGATCATTTTGATACAACAATTATTTCCAATGAGGAAATTAGTGGCTCCAGGGGTTTTAAATATGTACCAATAAGCACTTAGTGCCCATATTGTTCTGTGGATGTATGAAGAGCACTCAAAACAGTTTGTCATATTCACAGATATGAAATGATGAAACCTAAGAGATTATACCTTAATCTCTCAAGAGTAAACCTGGCAGGGAAAAGCAGTATAACTTTCACAAAAGCAGGTACTTTCAAAGCAATGCTTGACAGGCTCAGGGACAAATCTTGTTAATAAGTAAGAGGATTTGTGCTTGGCTCTGTCACATGCCACTTTGAAAACCTGCCCGCAAACTGTCTACAGATCTCAGGCCCATCTTTCCCTCAGTGCTTTTCCAGAGTGTTTTTCCCACCATTTCCCTCTAATTTACCTTGTGGCATAATTTAATATCTTTCATGCGGGTGGCGTGTATATGATGACTTTGTGGTAGTTTTATAGTCAACACAATATGTGCTCTATCATTTCATTTTTATCTAATGTTTTGTTGTAAGACCTCTTTACATCTTTTGTAAGTAGTAAGCATGTGGAAATGCCTTGTTAATGTGAAGAGAAAGTTAAGCTTATTTATATTGCTATTTTAAAATAAAGTTTTATTTTAAAAGTTAATATTAAAACAAATAGTAAGCTATATATAAAGAAAATGTGTTGCTCTTTTATTTTTGGTATGAATTTTTAACTACATCATGATGCTTCCAATAATTCAAAAGTTCTCTAGGGCACTTTCAGATGAGTTTAGTTCTAAAGACTGGGCCACTTTTGTTGTCAGACTTGATCTGGGCATCTCATGCCATTTGCATTTGCAGGTGCTAGAGCGGGCATTTGCTGCAGAACACTTTCCAGGCTATTAGTGGTATGATTCAGTACTCTTTGTGGTCTGCCGATTAGTGTTTGTGTCCTAGGACATGGGTTTTAAGAGGACTGATTCGAAGCGAAAGACATTGTGGGGTGGAATTTGTTTGCGTCACTTAAGAATATTAAAGATGTCAGAACTATAGGATTGGAAATGTGTTCTGGAGGGCTAGCGGTCGTCAAGTGACAGCCTTCTCTTTGTTCAATTTTGAGCACAGAACAAGGTTGTCCTTCCATAGTACTCAACAGCTGGATGAAGAGTAAAAACAAAGCTGATGTGCCAGATGGTTTATCTATATCGTATCTCACATCTGGGTATTCTTTAAACACTTAGATGATTGGCTGAGTTTTTGGATCGCATCGGCATACTTTTGGCACCTCTTCGATTCCACATGCTGTGCTTATGCATTTGCATGTGTCCGCTGAAGAAAAGAAAGTGCCTAGTGACTCCGACAAAACTTACCAGAAAGGAAAAAGAGCAGTACGCTTTGTGTGTAATCACATTTCTTTGAAGTTCCAAGTCTGAAATCAAGACTGGGATGCTGTTGTTCAAATTTGAACATTTGGAAAGACAGTGACAAAGTTTGAAAGACATGACAGCCTCTTATGGTTTCAACTCAAATATCAGTAGACACAAGACATGACTCTCTGGGTCAGAGGCTGCCTGCACAGAATCAGTTTATTCTCTGGGCTTTTTTTTCCATGTCATAACATAAATTCATGATACTATATTTACAAGTATTATTTCTTGGAAAAAAATTAAGTAGGCATGTGACTTTGAGCCCTCATATAAAATGGCAGGTTGTTTTTGGAATGATTATCTGAGAATGTCAACCAAGCAGGTATGTAATTGTGGTGTCCATTTAACAAGGTACAAAGATTTGCATTTATGATGACTGTTGAACTTTTCAGACATTTCATGATAATAGTCCTGTTTTGTGGAAAACCCTTCCAGGGTTACTCAGTGTTGATTTAGGCAATTCCCAGTTTTGGTAAGTAGAGAATGAAATGAGAAAGACACTTCTATGGGCTGAACCTACTATGTTTTGTGTTACAACAGACAATTTTATACCTGGTGTGTATTTTCTTAAATTCTCAGAAGTTGCTTTAACTGTGGTGAGTTGGGCTTTAACTACTGATCCAGCTGAAACATAGCTATATCTGTAGCTTTCATCAATGCGTTTGAATAAATTCTGGGTTGATAGTCCTTACATATAAAATGGGGCTGTCTACCCCATAGGTTTATTATAAAAACTGAGGTTTTTGTATGTTAATGCAAAAAACTACCCCATAATTAGCATAATGGTGATGCCCAGTGCTCTGTGTGAATGCTGTTTGACATTTTCCAGTGGAAAAGTGGAGGCCCAAGAGAGTTGGCAGTGATCATAGAATTAGGATGCCCCTGAATAAGGGAATCGAGAAATATTTATACCAATCTCAAATGGCACTCTGTTCGTCATTCTAATATCAAATATTTATGAGAATAATAATTTCCATAGTTTCTCTCTTTGTGAGACTAATCCAAAAGTAGCACATCTTTAGTTTCATAGCAATTTCACTTGTCATCATTTCTCATTATCAAAATATTACTACAGCTTAGAGAAGTGCATAGCAATTGCAAAACTGATGCTACCCTATGGTGCCTATGAGCACAAGAATGAGAAGAAAGAAAGAAAGAAAGAAAGAAAGAAAGAAAGAAAGAAAGAAAGTCTTATTCTATCTATTAGAGACACTGCATGATTTACTGACTGACTAGCATTTCTTAATTGTAGATAGTTGGAATGTTGCAGCCCCAAAGCCAAATTATCTTTGCCTCTCTTTAATTACCTTAATCGCCACCTATTGTTCAAGTATATATGTGTGTCTCTGCATGTACAAATGTGAGTGTGTGTGTGTGTGTGTGTGTGCGCGCGCGCACGCATGCATGTGTGATCTAATATCCTTATGACTCTCACAGGAAACTTTGGGGATGGATTAACAAATGTCATCAGCTTGCATCTGAAACTCATAGTTTCTGCTAGGTAATAATTAGCCATGTGCTATTCAAAGGAAGAATTCTAAAGAGGCACAAATTTGGAAAATATGAATAAAATCATAGAGACTATTTGGCAGGGTAGTAAAAATTATCCTTCTAATATCTACTATTAATTTCCAAGGTGAGATGTATGTGATACTCTACTCTAGACTGTGTGGACACAAAACCTTCATGATTTCTATTTTCTGGCATCAGAATCTTATATAATATGTTTTTTATTATTATTATCATTTTACAAATGTCTGCCCTACTATGCTACTCAATCCCCAATTGAAATTGTAATTAGCCTTGCTTCCCAGTTCTAAACAATTCATATGGAATTTAAATGGCATAATTTGCCTGAGGACCTAAAGATCCCATGAACCAGATGAGTCAGAAAGTTGTGCACTGGAATCACTACATGTTGCTATGTGTAGCTACAGTAGCTGTTTTTATCAAAGGAGAAATATGATGTTTCTTCTGGTGGGCTGTAATTCTCTTTGATTCACTGGCATGCTTCAGAAGGAGAAAAAGCACAGAGTGGTGAGACAGGAAAGGTTAGCAGAGTAGATAGCAGATTAGGTCATCACTCCCTGACTATTAGCCGGGAGGTAGATGCCATGAACAGAATTCCCAGAGATTCATCCAAAGTAAATAAATACAATTGCCTGCTCAGAGAGAAAAGTTTTAAAGAGCCTGGAGTGAGATATGACACTTGTCAAAGGAAAATACGAAATCGGTTCCAGATGGTTGGGATTGTGAGAAGGAGGTGGAGAGATCAGATGAGGCGAAGTCTGGAGCGAATGAGCAAGGAGAACAGTGGTGAAAGTCCTTAGGGACTTGGGCAGGTAACTAAAAACTTCATCTGAATGACAATAGAATTCCCAGAAAGAAAGTCAAGAAAAAAAGAAACACTAAGTCCTTTATCATGCAAAGCCAAACTTTTAGAGCTATCATTCACAGCTAGCTGCAAGGTGTGGGTTGGGTGCAAGTGTGCAGTCAAATGAAGTGTTTAAAAGAAGAGATGCGGGCCTGATATACATACCTAACCTGGTCGCTTCCCCTCCATTCTGGCTATGCCTTTCTGCTGCAAAATGTACTAAGAGTTCCCTCTGCTGTCTACTAGCAAGATGCTGAGGGAGCAGGCAGCACTGCTTGCCTCGTTGTTAAGCGTTTCACATATCCTAGAAGATCACTGCAATGAGGCATGAGGTTTTCAGGAACAACTGTCTAGACTTAGACGCATGACAAGGTTTCAATCTATTGGTTTTTGAAAAATCAAAATATATACTATCAGAAATAAAAAGAAATAGTTTTACCTTAACTTGATCTCGTTTATCTGCTAGAACAAGAATGGGCTTGTATACTTCTGTGTCCATAATGGATTTAAGAATGGTTCAATGGCAGCATCAGCAACGTACACTGTCAGAGTCCAAGTTAGTGTCCTGAGTGAGCACCCTGCTATAAGGTAGAACATCAGCCACATCTGGTTTTGTCTGTATGTTCTTTAAATCTCTCGTTTTTATCCATCTGTACTATATGGTCATTGTTAGAGATTTGTTAAGGTAAACTAGTTCCTAGGGAAAAATCTGCTCCTTTAGTCTATGGGTTTGGTTTTCTCATTCATCTAGCCGCAGAATATTAATTATCTCCATTGTAGCGAGGGTAGGCTACAAAATGGAAAACACTCCTACTCCTGTTGTATTTATATTCCAGTTATAAACAAGGTATATACAGTGTGTCAGTCCATGATAAATGTTATGGCATTAGAAATTATCCGGAGCACAGCGTGAAGGCCCTTGTAGCCACCGACATAGAGGAAAATCATGGAGGGGTGGCTCCTTAAAACAGGAAATATCTGTTCTTCCATCCAGAAGGCTGGGAATTGGAGGCTGATTAACTGCCTACTGGTCTGTGTTATCTATTGGACCATATCAAACTCCTACAACCAGGAGTATGGGAAGTTCCTAGTAATCTAGATGACTCTTACAACCAAAGTTCCCCCAAACCAGAACCATAGATGGCTAATAGCCCAAATGACCTCTGAGTTATCCATACGACAGAAACCAGGTCAGACTCTTCTGTATCCCCTTAAGCTAGTACAGGAAGCCTATCTCTAAAACCCATCTTCTTGGAAGAAATGACATGCACCCTGAGCTGCGTTTTGATGTAATAATGCTTTCTTATGTCCCAGGTATTGAATTACAAAGGAAACGTCTTTTTTCCCCAAATCCAACTGAGTTTTAAATATGCTGGGAATGATCCACCTCCATTAGATTCTTTAGAAGTCTCCACGAGATGCCAGGTAGCTCGGAAGTCAATCTGAAGCCAGTTTTCATTTTCACCTCTTCAAGGCTCACTTTCCTGCCTGACACTTGATGAGAACCTCCCACCCCCACTGTTACCACCCTTTGGTTTTGCTCATTGGTAGTTGTTGTGGATATCCGGTGTTTTACTGATTGATAATCCCGCAGGTCTGTTGACACCTTTCCCTTTTTAAGAACTATGAAGGCAGGTTCTCTTACAGTCAGCCTATGTATGTTCATTTTGTGGTACACAGCAGGATTCATCTGTGAGTGAAATAAGGTTTCCTGTAGGGAGAAGCTGTAAAACCAGGCTTTACAGGTTTTACAGGTTTGCTTCAGGTTTCACAAGACCACGTATTCTACCAGTCCTCAGCAGGTACTTGACTAGAAGCATTTAAAGAGCATGGAGGATGCGATGTCGGTAGTGTAGCATGGGCACCCCTAGACAAAAATAAAGGCGATAGCAGTAATATTTGAGAGGGATGATGATGTGGGAGTGATTTCTTATTAATAAAGAAACTGCCTAGGCCCCTTGATAGGCCCACCCTTAGGTGGGTGGAGAAAACAGAAGAGAATTCTGGGAGAACGAAGCTTAGTGAGGGAGTCGCCATGATTTTCCCGCTCCAGACAGACGCAGGTTAAGATCCTCCCTGGTAAGCCAGCTCGTGGGCTACACAGAATATTAGAAATGGGTTAGAACAATATGTAAGAGCTAGCCAATTAGAAGCTGGAACTAGCCGGGCCAGGCAGTGTTTGAAAGAATACAGTTTCCGTGTAATTATTTCTGGGCATAAGCTAGCCATGCGGGCAGCCGGGTGCCGGGGACGCAGCCCTGCCGCCGCTCCTAATTCAACAGGATGAGACTGATGGTGGCCAGGTTCAGTTTTCGTTAGCAAAGCTGCTTAGTGGCAGCTGAGAAGGCTGTCCTGGTGGAAACAAGCTGCCAGGTACAGGGTGGGTCATCAGTCTGAGTTTCATATGCATCTTTCTGGGTTCTGCAGCGTGCTCATGCAGGAAGATAGCTGTCTTTGGTGAAAACAGGCGCACACTTGTTCTCTGTGGCCTCATGACTCTGTGGTAAATAATGGAAATGATAATCTCAGTCTTGTTTGGGGCTTTGGGTGGCAGCAAGGGATCCAGACCCTAGAACACTGGGTGAAAATGAGCTGCAGGGCTCTCAGCTTATTTTATTCCCCTACACAAGATGCAGACAGCACTCCAAACACTGAATTTCCTAAAAGGAAAAGGATCATGCCAGGTCCCAAAAGAACCTGGGACAAGTCTCACCCCATACCCGTGGTTCCTCTAAGCACTTCTCTTCTCTCCCAGCCCCCTACCCTGCGCTTCCCTTTCCCCATCTCCTGATTCTTATATAACTCACTTTCTTGGTCCCCATGCCCTTTCTTGGTCTCTGGGATTCCTCTCATCCTCCTGACCACAGCTCCTCTTTTGCTCTGCTTGCCCATCTCTCTTCTCTTCCTTTCTTGCCATCCCTATTTCTCTCTCCTCTCTTGGGGTCTGTTGTTCTGCTAGCCATATTCAGTCTGGACTGTTCCATTTGCCTCTGGATGGTCTCTCTCCCATATCTACAATAAAACCCATCTCCTCAACAGTTATGGAATATTATTTTAACTATGTAAAGGTATGTTACCTTTGCGTAGTTACATTTTTTCAATTATGTAAAAATGTGTTGTTTTACCTGCCTAACTAAGGCACTCAATTGGTCTAACAAAAAGACAGCTAATAGCTGGGGAGAAGAGGGACAGGTAGGGCTAGCAGGCAGAGAGAACAAGTAGAAAGAGAAATATAGGCTTGAAGAGAAAAAGGAGAAAATGAGGGAAAAAGACAGGGGAATGCTTGGGGTCAGAATCCAGGCAGCTGCCAACCAGCCAGACACAAGGTAAAACATGCAGAATGAAAGAAAGGTAAAAATCACTGAGGAAGTGGATTTACAATCACATATGAGCTGCCGGGCGATGGTGGCGCACGCCTTCAATCCCAGCACTCGGGAGGCAGAGGCAGGCAGATCTCTGTGAGTTCGAGACCAGCCTGGTCTACAGAGCTAGTTCCAGGACAGGCTCCAAAGCCACAGAGAAACCCTGTCTCGAAAAACCAAAAAAAAAAAAAAAAAGAGTACCTGCTGCTACTTACAGGAGCACAGAGAAGGAATTCAAAGGCCAAGATTCTCACTGTAAATCATCTTGACTGAAGTTCAATCACTGGTCTAAATCCTGTAAGATGGCAAACTGGTTTGAACGAACCGTCATTGCCATTCAGTTCCTGTGGCTCACTCCTCAGTAGTGGTTGCTTTCAGATATTTTGAGGACTAAGTCTCTCTGTTCTTAACTAATTGGCTGGTATCTTGTGATTGCATTCTCTGTGTGAGGCGCTCTTCCGGGCGTGGATGAAAACAGTGAGAAGGACTGTCATCATGCTGATTCTCAGGAAATGTGGTGCCAAGTTAGAGAGAGGAAACCCTGGGAAAAGTAAACAGACCCACAAACTGAACCATGTGCTTGGAGGAAAAAAAATGAAGTTTTGAACTGTGGAAATTCACAGTGTAAGATTGTTTACTCCCTGAGAAGAGAGTTGCATCAGTCCACTCTGCCTTTGTTCCCTGGGCCTGGAATATTGAGCCCTATTAATAAAGTTCATTGGGTGACTAGATAATTTTTTTAAAAAAGTGTAACGTTCTTTAGGAATAACTACTACAACTGATTGAGAAACAAGTTAAGAGTGCCAAGATATGCAGTCTTGGTCATTTTCAACACTGAAGCAAAGTGCTTGTAAGGTTTGGCATAATCAAAAATCTCGACGTGGGAAGGAAGTTTGTCCCTGTCTTGAGCACTTCTGATAGTTTGAATAGGTATGGTCCCTATAGACTCTTATGTTTGAGTTCTTGGAAATGGAACGATTAGGAATATGGCCTTTTTGAAATAGATGTGACTTTGTTGGAGAAGATGTGTCACTGTGGGGCTAGAGTTTCAGTTCTTATATGTTCAAACTATGCCCAGTATAGTACACAGCCTTCCTCTGCAGCCTGCAGATCAAGATGGAGAACTCCCAGCTCCTCCTCCAGCACCATATATTTCAAAATGCCACCATGTTTCTTTCCACGATGATAATGGACTAGACCTTTGAAACCGTAAACTAGCTCCAGTTAAATGTCTTACTTTTTAAGATGATGTCTCTTCACAGCAATAGAAACTCTAAGACCACACTTGGTAACAAATGTCTTTTAGAATGTGAACCCATGATTGCAATAAATTATATTAAACAATTAGATTGAAGATACATTGATCCACGCAAAACATCAAGACGGGGAAAAGTTGCTCTCCAGAGATATTTTCTTCAAGTTAGGTCACAAGAGAGAGGCTCAACATGCTGTGGAATCACCCTTCTGCATACTGTGGATATGTATTACTATTATTGGTTAATAAAAAGCTGACAGGCTGATAGACAAGAAGTATAAATGGGACATTCAGACACAGAGGACTCTAGGATGAGGAAGTATGGTGTCAAGAGATGCCAGCCAACTGGCGAGCATGCAGGACATGTAAAAAATGAGATAACAAGTTATGAACCAAGTGACAAAGCATAAATAAAAATATGAGTTAATTTAAGTATAAGAGTTAACTAGTGATAAGGCTGAGCTATTGGCCAAGCATTTACAATTAATACAAACCTCTATATGGTAATTTGGAAGTGATTCTTGGGACAGCCCAAAGCCCACTCATTATAATTACACGATATGCTCTTCTGCCTCCCAAATATGATTTTGAAGACTGGACAGACAAAAGGAAAAGGGTCCCAAAAATCTAGGCAATCAAAAATGAGGAATGTTATACAAAACGTGTTGCAAATAATTAGTGATATGGAGGAAAATCAAGCTCTATAAAATTATACTATAGGATAAAATGTTTTAAAGATTATGATTAAATAAATGTTTGTACTGATGAATACACACAGCCCGTTATCAATAAGAACAGTGCAGTACATGCAACTTTTACCTCCTATGTATGTGTGTATGTGTAGACAGAAGCTGTCCATTGACATATATTAGTTATATATATTCTTATTTGAAATTTAAATTTTATATTGGTATATTTAACGTGCATTTAACTTTTTTACCATTTTATGGCACACTCACAAAGCCTTATCTTCAGTGTGCTCTAAAAATACAAGGGGAAGCTAAAAGCAGAGACCTGTGATTGATTGTACATTTAAATAAATGCAGTACAGATTGAGACAAATGCACTGAGCGTGTGTGTTTCAATCACTGTATCGTCACACAATTGAATAAACACACATGTACAATACAATGCTTAATTGAGTGCAGCAAGAACATTTATTTTAGTGATTGCATCATTGCATATTCAGGCAAATGCACTGTTTTTACTTCAGCAAAGCTGAAGTTCCGAACATTCTTATAAGTTTCAAGCCTCTCTCTTGCTGACTTTGATAGATCACGACTGCCCATATATTTTAAGTGACTGAAATGAAATGTATTTTATTTCACAAGATGTGATTTTTTTGTATTTATGGAATTTTGAAAAATAAACTGATCATTAGTGCTTTGCAGAAAAACAAAAGCAAACCCTAAGCATTTCTTACTTTAAAAATACCTTTTTTTTTTATCCCAGTAAGGATGTAACAGGACGTTTCCTATTTTTACAATCAACCTTTCTACAGATTTTTCTGTGAAAAGTATATTTCCAACTTTCTAGACATAAAGCCTTATGTTCGTTTTGCTTTTGAATTGTTTGCATAGCTCTGGTCAAATTTAGTATCACCTCCTGCATGGATATATATGAGAGCAGAAGTTGGGCTATTAGTGCTAAGGACCCAGTCAGAGCTTGCTAGATTCCGTCATGGCTCCTTCATGCTCTATTTCCATAAATACTGTTGCTCAGAATTGCTGTCATAAACAGATTTTTGTGTCATTTCTATTAGTAGCATTCTGAATGGTAGATGAAAGAAAATAAAAGCTAAATAGCAGCCTTTGCCTTATTGCGTCCACTTTCTAACAGATGTTCATATTCCATTAGTGATGGATGAGTTGTGATAGATGATCAGATAAGTACCTAAAAGTGACTTGCCCAAATAGCAAGTTTTTAGCATTTAACCCTTTCCTTGAATATATTATTTTGATTTTTAATTGTTCTTAATACAGACTTCAAAAAAATCTGTGATGCACCCTGAAGTGTATTGTTAGAGATATTATTGATTAGATATTCCAGCAATAGATATACTCGAGTTTTAATGCACGAGCTTCTCAGAGTGAACTTTGCGAATTTAATTTCAAATACTTATTCAGGAAAAAATTATATTTCTAAATATGTTTAGAGAACGTATGTGCTGATAATATGAACTAATTGTGATGGCATGCTTCTGGGGTGTGTAACAATTTTAATTGTTCTGATCACATCAAGTGTTGAGGTTTTGTCCACCCTTTGTTTTGCATGTGAAGAAACAGAATCTAACGTGTAATATATTTCAGTTCACAGACGCAGTGTATTCATCAAACCCTACTAAGTGTTAACCTAATAAACATCATACAATCTTATTTTTACTCAGACTAACAACCCATGGAATACACTTTAGGATATTGTTAATGATGAACACAAAAATAAATTATGCTTCATTTTATATAATATAACATTTTATATAAGATAAACATAATCTTTGTCATTAAGTTTAATAATACCTATCTATGCCAAACATAGAATACAATGAATTCTAATTTAAGCCAGGTAAGTTAGTGATAGGTCTTGTTGATGTAAATCATCCAGAGAAATGTTTGATGGTGACTTTCACAAATAGTCACCTGAATGTTGACCTTCTTATAGCATGCCACTGCTGAATTACTTCAGCCTGACGTGGGAAGTGAGAAGTGAACCAAATAAGTTAAGCATCCAGTCCTGACGTCTTGTGACTCAGTTCTTTTCCCAGTGGAATTTATGAGTAGATTTTGTGTGGTTTGACCCTCTGCAAATTTTGATTATATATCTTTTTTTATGTATGTCAATTTATTTGCATGTTAAAAAATCAGCCACAGTCAAAAACCAAAACAAAGATTCTCGTTGCTTCTAGAAGTCTCTTTTAAACCTCCACATTGAAACCAGTGTGTTTGTGTATCCTTAGATAGTGTATTGAAAATATGGCTGCTGAAGATTAAATATGTCACACACATCCCAGAACAACATATATTTTCATAAACTGTGTAGTCTAGAAGCGCTGAGAAGATAGAGATTCTATGTGTGTGAAGAATTAAACAGCTCAATAATCTAAGCATCTCCCATTCATCTGGTATGTGCCGGGCAGGGCACAGAGCTGACCCAGCATTGCAGGTGACATGGGCTCTCCCTCCATGTGCGGGATATGGTCTTAGAACTCATATAAAAAGCAGAATGCAGTTGCCATAGGGAAGTTTAACATGGAGCTATGCAGAAAGAGAGAGCAAGAGAAAGAAAGAGAGAGGGATGCTTCTGGTATCTTATAAGTTTTTTTTGTTGTTGTTGTTGTTATAAAAGATTGCATTGTGGGCTGGAGAGATGGCTCAGTGGTTAAGAGCACTGACTGAGGACCCAGGTTTGATTCCTAACACCCACATGGCAGCTCACAACTGTCTGAAAATGCAGTTCCACAAGATTTGACACCTTCACACCAATGAACATAAAGTTAAATAAATCATTAAAATTTAAAAAAAAATCTTGCATTTTATAGAGTTTATATTTGTAAATTACACATATATAATTTTTTAGAATAGCTGTATCTCAAATAATTTGTTTGAAATTATTCATGGCAATGAGAGACATCCCTATGCTTATCTGAATAATTGGGGAAAAATAAATCAAACAGTTTTTTACTCTTTTAAAAATATGTGTGTGTGTGTTTTATGCTCATATATCTGTGTACCATGAGGCACATTCTTGATGGCTATTCCCTAGAAAACAGTTGCAGAGGCCTATGAGCTGCTTCGCAGGTACAGGTTATTAAACCTGAGTCCTCAGGAAGAGCAGTCAGTGCTCACCAACCCCTGAGCCATCTCTCCAGCCCGATGCTTTTGTTCTTCAAATCTCTGAAGTGGCATATTTTTAAATAGTCCAAGAAACAACTAATATCTATCCTAAAAATCATATGCTACCTTTCCCCATTCCATATGAACTAGACAAAAGCAATATCAGGAGAGCATAGTCCATTAATTGGCATTAATTAGTTTAAGATTGGGCAGTGAACACCTCTCTCTCTTTTCCACGATCTGATGTAAGGTCCTCAGATGAGCCGTGGAATCACAGAGTTTAGGAACTACACTTGACCAGCTTGCAGTGTTTTTATTTTCTTGAGATCTGTATCTGTATAACTTCTGCTTAAGATGTTGGTGGGGTGGTAAAAGCCACAAAGCAAATGGGTGCTTCAGTAAATGCACACAAATGAGTGCGTTCCTAGCAAAGAATTAGGGGAAAGGAGCCTTTCCTCTGCAGATAATCCAGGGGATTCGCCCCCTCACCATGCACACAGATGGGTTGCCACAGACATGACAGATGATTTGTGTTTGGCAGGATTAATGAGCATTATCATGTTAATGGCTACTTGGGTGAGGTCAGAGCAAGTCACAGCCTAGGCAAAATAATGAAGGTTTGCTGTTTGGGCTCATGCTACTCTTTTTTTTTTTCTAATTATTATTTTACACTGTTTAACATTTTTGTCCTTCAAATAATCCAAAAACCACTTGCCTTCTGCAGTAGGGGGACATCCGTAGATGGGGCAACTTGTACTCTGTCCTTTGACATACAAGATGTAGGCAGCCCTTCCTGATGTGTCCTTCCATTTCCTCTGCATTCGGCTTCCTCGTAAAGCAGAGTCTACTTTGCTGCAATCGCTTTTGAAATCTGACATATTGATCAAGAGTTTAACCTTAGTAACTACAGCACATATATCAAGCAGTCTTGATTGTGTCAGATCCGACTTGATAGCAGGACAATCTCCTCACCATCTTCAGTCCTCATGAGTGCGTTGTTGACCACCTGGACCATATATTGCTTCATCATCGCCGAGCAACTTTCCATAGAATTTTGTTCCGAATCTCTGTGTACATTAGATGGAATGGAGATAATCACCAACGAGGTAGAAACAAGAGCCTCATCAATAGCCTATAATGGCTTGTGTTTTAAAATTAAGACAAAAATCAATGAGTACTAATGTCAGACTTGTAAGCCCTTTTGAAATTGTCTAAAAATGGCTGAGTATTTCCCTATTGATTTTAACACAGCAGACTCCTCTATAAATGACTGCTTCAATGCCATAAAAATAGTTTAGTTAAACATATACACACATTTCATTTAAAAATATGATTACAGAAAATATTTTCCCCAAGACAAAGATATCCTTCATGTTCCACTATATCATATCACTCAGGTTAGAATCATGTGTTAAGAAGAAAAAATTTCTCAATGTGTTAAGTTCATTTCATAATTAAGTTGCTTATCAGTGAGTGATACCTGTTAATAGATAAGTACTTCTTATGTCAGAGAGTGAGTTTCTGGTGTGCCTCCTTTTAGATCCAGTATACTATGTGCATGGCAAAGCTAGAAACCTAAACAACAGCTATCCAGAGGAGGAATTCAATATCAAAGCATGAACATGCAGCAGACGGGCACTTATTAGCAGTGATTAACTGTTTGCACTGAAGGAACTAAAGGAGAGTAGTAGTGAGGAAGAGATGGGGGATGAGAAAGAGAGAAACAACAGTGAGAGGCAGGATGTCCTCCTGACAGAGAAGCGAGAATGGTGCCCTAAGAGTATAGAAAATTCTCTTCTTTTTTTTTTTTTCCAGAAAAGGGTTCCCTGTTCTCGTCAAATAGAATCAACCTTGTAGGACACATACACATTCTTTTTATTTAACAGTTAATTTTAATCTCCAATAGTTACCAATAAAATCAAAATCTCAAGTCAATTCAATACTAGACTTTAGTTGTTTGGTTTGCTGTCATATCAGCTTTAAGAGTTAGTTATTATCATTCTATGATGAGTAACCTGTCGTCAGGAGAGATAAGGTAGGTTAAGAAGATGGAACAGATGTGACATGTGAAAAGCAGGCTATGAAAATATTTCATCTCCTATGGCCTCAAGGACAGCATGTCTTAAGTAAACACAATGTAAGATAGGACAAAAAGATAACAAAAACTGGGAATAGTGGAAGGAACCCTTTGCCACAGAGTCTGATGAAACCTCCCTTTACATGAAAGTCCAGAGTTCCAGCACAATAAAACAATGCTTCTGTAGAGAGACCATGTTTATTTCATATAGAGATGTCTCAAATGACACTACTGAAATTTTAATGAACCATACTTAAGGCCTAACTGCATATGGACTTTCTCTCTTCTGAAGTGTAACCTATAACGTTTTAGGAATTGTATAGGAAACTCCATCTACAATATCATACATGTAGTAACCTCCTGTGCAACACTTGTAATCCATTGTTATATCCTATTAGATACCAATTCTATTCAAAATGCCCCTGTATCTAACTTATAATCACATTTAAAAAATAAAGAGAGAAATAAAGGAATACCTGTATGTAGGGATTTTTGTGACCAATTGATTTAAATCAAATATACGAACCATGAATATGATGATAGCTATGACACAAAAATTCGATGCTCATTTGAGCAACTCATGCTCATACTTAAGTTTATCTTGTCTTTCTCAGTGTGCTTCCATTTCTAGCAACCGTTGTGCCTCAATATATGTTAAGATGCTTTCTTAATTAACTCTCAATCTGTGTTTTAGTGGCCAGCCCTGAAATTCTTTTCAGCAGCTATATGAAGAATCCCAGTTTGCCTTGGACAGTCCTGAAGCTGTGTCTCTGGCCTGTGCCCTACTGCTGATGACAAACCAATACATACAATTTAAGGCCTAAAATATGTCGTTCAATTTGACCCAACTTTTGAAAATGTTTGATGTCAAAGTATAATTTGTAATGATAGAAAATGGTGTAAATGTTCCACTGTTACTTTCGTTGCTTTTAAAAACCATTTACATTTTATTGCATTTTTATGTTGCTCCAACCTTGCTTAAGTAAAAGGACGTTTTCATAATTAGCAGAAGAATCTGTTTGTGTAGAACAATTGCTTGAATACCTCCATGACTGTATACAAAAACGTCATTCTGAGAATTCTCCAGTGGTAAATGGAAACAGTAATGGATCAATGATATAACTCAGCAACACTGAGTGAGAGCTAATTTCAGAAATGTGCTTTTGTGAATCAATGTTGAGAAGTACATCAAAAGTAACTTTTAGGACTTACTTCAAATATTTGTGATAGGTTTATAACAAGCAAAACCTAATAAAAATTATAAAGGTAATAGAAAAATTTCTCCTACTAGTCAAAACAATAGTTAATTAATGCTTATTATCTTCTTTTTGCCATAATTTTACACCTTATCCCATAATTAACTAAGAATGAACTGCTACATCATAAATATAATGGGCACAAGAGGTATAATAAAGAACGTAGTCCTTAAAGATTAATTGGATAGGGAACCTGAAATGACCCCATCCTATAGCCATACTGATGAATATCTTGCATATCACCATAGAACCTTCATCTGGCGATGGATGGAGATAGAGACAGAGACCCACACTGGAGCACTGGACTGAGCTCCTAATGTCCCAATGAGGAGCAGAAGGAAGGAGAACATGAGCAAGGAAGTCAGGACCACGAGGGGTGCACCCACCCATGGAGACAGTGGGGCTGATCTATTGGGAGCTCACCAAGGCCAGCTGGACTGGGACTGAAAAAGCATGGGATAAAACCGGACTCTCTGAATATGGCGGACAATGAGGGCTGCTGAGAAGCCAAGGACAATGGCACGGGGTTTTGATCCTACTTCATGTTCTGGCTTTGTGGGAGCCTAGCCAGTTTGGATGTTCACCTTCCTAGACCAGGATGGAGGGGGGAGGACTTTGGATTTTCCATAGGTCAGGGAACCCTGACTGCTCTTTGGACTGGAGAGGGAGGGGAAGAGGAGTGGGAGAAGGGGGAGGGAAATGGGAGGCTGGGAGGAGGCAGAATTTTTTTCTTTCAATAAAAAAAAAAGATTAATTGGTCTCATTATGAATATTTACCAAACTCCATGGAAAAAGTTATTTTGGCTTCCTTGTGTATCTGTAATACTATCCCTGGCATTTATAGAATTGAAACACACTTTTGACATTATGTTTATATTCATTACTTTTAGTCAATTTGAGAGGATTGTCTTGAAAAGATACACATAATTTTCCGACCTGCAAATGCAATGCTTTGCACAGTGCTGAATAAAGAACAAGAAGAATGTGTTGCTTCTTTTCATTTGATCACAAGTGTTTCTTTCAGAGACTCTCCAATCTCAGTTAAAACCTTCATGGCAGATTTCCTTTCTTTTATATTACTCTTGTTTTTTTTTCATTTTTCTTCTCTATGTTTTAAGAAATAAACTCTATCCACATGCAGTTAACTGCTCAACCTCTGAGCTGTGCCCTCAATCCAAAACCACTAGATATAAGATATAATTTATAAGCTTTATAAGATTTTTTAATTCTTAAAATTAATTTTTTGAGAATTTTGTACATTGTGTGCCATCACACTTATCTTCAGCTGTAATTCCTCCCATTCCACCCCATTCCCTACCCACCCAGCTTTATAGCCTGTTTATTTATATATTTAGTTTTATATCCATGAAGTCTTCGTTTATTCTTGGATGTGTGGCCTTCTGGAACATGGTCAGTTTACCAAGGACAACACTGTTGAAGGAAACTGACTCTCTCTCTCTCTCTCTCTCTCTCTCTCTCTCTCTCCCTCCCTCCCTCCCTCCCTCCCTCCTTCCCTCTCACCCCTTCACCATTATCAGTTGAAGACAACTTTGGTTATGGAGGGACTTTCTGCTTGCCTTTTCTGTCCATGCTTGGAGCTTTCTTACTTTGAGCTTGAACAAGACTGGGCTCTGCCCCACTGTGTCTGAAAGACAAATGACCCCCTTTGAGTCATTTAGCAGGTGTGGTTGCTACAGCCTTTCCTCCCATCTCTTCCACAATGATCTCTGAGCCTTGCAAAAGGGTTTGTGATACAGATAGTGGTGATTTGAATGAGAAATCCCTCACATTCTTGAGGGATTTACATTTTATAAATGTAAGAGAAATGATTTGAAGATATTTTTTAGTAGTTAAGGTGAAGTCACCCTATAAGGGGACAGCAAAGCCACTACTAGGTCACAAGCTAGTAAATGAAAAGCCCGTGGTAGGGAATGGGTAACTGCTTCAGAGTTGTTAGCTGTGTTGACTTGAATGAGAATGGTCCCTGGAGACTTACATACCTGAGTACTTGGGAATCCATAGAACTGTCTGGAAAGGATTAGTCTGTGTAGACTTGTTGGAGAAGATGTGTCTCTGTGAGTGGACTTGGAGGTTTCAAAATCTCATTCCCCATTTCCACTTAACCAACTCTTTTTTGCCTATGGTCATTGTCTCAAGAAGTGAGCTCTCAGCACCATGCCCCCCCATTGACGCACCTGCTGCCTTGCATTCACCCTCTGAAACTGTAAGCCCTCATCTTTCTTTAAGTTGCTTTGTTCATGGTGTCCTCACAGAAATAGAAAAGTAACTAAGGTATTGACTAGGGAGATCCATAAGACTGCAAACGTTATAGGCTATTGCCAATGCTATTGGTTACCTTCTAGAACTTGATAGTAAGACCCTACTGCTGAAAACATACAAACTTCAGTCATAGAATATGGAGATAGGGAACTGTTTCAAGTTGGAAGTCTTATCTGTGGTTATATATAATGTTATCTGTGTTTATGTTATAAAAAGTATTTCTCAAAGATTAACTTCAAACCATATTAGTATACCAAGTTACATAATTTCCTTATTAAACTGATACTCACTCTTTTCCAAAGAGGTCTAAGGAAAGCAAAGGGCATGGGAGGAAGTCTGTCATCTTTTAAAAAAGAAACTAGCTGTGTCCATGCTTCCCTAGACTCCAAGAAGTGTGTGTGCTTCCTAGTGCCTTTCTTAAGGGAGGGCTGAAGCAGAAGGCAGGCGAGGAAACACTATGGGGGGGGTCTTGCTTTACCTCAATGCTGTTCTCCACTGCAGGCAACCTTTGAGGTACAGTGGAGACCCCTCTACTCTGCAACAGCGTTTCACTTTAGGAGGATGAAGGTCTTTGGGTAAAATCCGTGAGCAGATGGAATCCTCAGCCCGCAGATAGCATCTTCTACTTCCATCATCTGAAGCCTGTCAGTGCCTCTTGCCAAGGAAAAAGAAGAAAAAGAAAAGCTTACTCTGCAAAAGTTCTGCACAGGAAAATGTGTGAAATGAGAAGTATTTGAAAGGAGGCGCCCGTTATATATTCTAGAATCAGACATACTGCCAAAAGACGTCAGCGTGCCCTGTCTATACAGAGGGATCGCGAAAATAACCTGTGCTTCCTACAGGCCTTTCCCAAAGAACACAATATTCTGAAAGCTTTGTTTTATTTAGTCTGTGTACTGAATGCACCAGCTACCATCAACACTTACTAGACACAGCTGCTGGTGTTGCTGGGGTTAATTCTCTTCGGCTTTGCTCTGTGCTTGCATCCCGTTTTGGTGTAATGGGTGATTTGTGTAATTTGAAGAATGTCTGCCTCTGCCCTGAGAAGTTATAAATGGTAACTTGCACTTGGATCTTACCCAGACACGAGGCAGAAGGGTTTGGGAGTTACTGTTAGGTGGCACCTGAGACAGCAGAGTGAGTTGTATTTTAAAGGAACACACACCTTCAGCCAGTTCATTTCAAATGTGTGCTTCAGTTCTTTCTCCTTGCCTTCTGCTGTTCTGATGGATATGGGCACAGGAACTGTGTCAACAGCTCCCTCCATGGGCCGTTCATCCGAGCTGCAGTGTCACCGTGTCAGACTCTTGGTATCATCTGGGTTTTAGCTTTGTTCATGGGGGGCGGGGGTGTTTGAATTTGTCTATCTGTTTTTAGATCTAGAGGCTTTTAATTTAAACCTCTGTGCAGCTTCCCACTTTCCTTCTCTTGAATCTATTTCTGAGCTATCCAGCGTTGCCTGTGTAGTCAGTCATCCTGAGCATTTCATCGGCCTGACTCCCTGATCCCTGCTGGCTCAGGGTGTCTGTGTTACCTCTTTAATACTCAGCTTCTCCTGTTCCTGCCTAATACAAATATTTTCTCTACATTTTGTTTTATACGGAAGACTTCCAGTAGTCTGCGTGTGTCTGTCTTCAATTTTCAATTTTGTTGGTTGTTGGACAAACATCTGGGACCAGAGTTGAGTAGTTCCTGTCAAAAGCCTGGTGCCTCTATTGGTGTAAAAATTTAAGGCTGACCTTGACTCTGAGCGCATTTGATGACAACGTGTGGACATGCCTCCTGCACTGAGCCTTTCTCGGAAGGCTCTCAAGATTGTTTTCATTTGTTTCCTGTTGAGAAAAGCCACAGGGAAATGGCAAAGTAGTACTCAGTGACATGTTGTACTGGATTTAAGTGAAGGGTAATTTTTAATTTTTTATTGTTGGTGCAATTGCCAGTGTGTGTTTTTCTTTAGTCTGTCTTTACCTCGTGTAGTTTCCCTTCTTCCTCCTGTAAGAAGCCCTTTGATGTGAGATCTTGCTTTGTGATTTAGAAGGGAAAGATTGCTTACCTGTTTGGAGTCCCTCATCTGATTTTCCCTAAGCCTTGGTTGGAATCTTCCCTCTTTATAACAGATCGTCTCTGCAGGAAGGAGGGAGAAGAGAGGAAATGAGGATGAATAAGAGAAACCCGAAAAAATGTTTTGAAAACCTAGTAAACTAGAGAAGTTTCCTCTCCATTTCCCTCAACTCTAACCTGTGTCTCCTTACCTACTGGAGAGTTTCAGTAACAAAATTATATACATGCTCAATTCAGGGTCAGTTTACATGTTACCACAAAGGTACACTTTTATTCTTGTTCCATTATTAAGCTGGCTCAGCAATTCATTTGAAATAGTTATCACATTTGAGGACTTACAAAGTTGTAGTGAACGGTAATAAAATTTTTATACAAAATGGCTCTTTTCCATGACAGGTTGTTATTCGCCTGGAATTCCCAGTGACTAATCAGGTTGTGTGGTTCTAAGACACAATCTAACAGCCTTTATGGTTTCCTGTGTACAACTTTATTATTGTCTTTTTATTGTGTTCATAATTTTGCAATAACATAGCAGTGATGTGCGGTTTATCAGGGATGACCAGTGGTATATTGCATCTTGTTTAGAGAATGTCAGTCCTCCTGTCCTACTGAGAATGTATAGTCTAACAAGACACTTGCCATCTTTTTCTTAACAGGGGTAATAAACAGAACAATTCTACATAAAAGCTCATATCAGCTCCTTTCATGCCTCCTCTTTCAGAAGGCTGCCTTAGGGTTTAAGCAATTGACTGGTCTGACCTGCATCCTCTCTCTGCAGTCTGCAGTTCTTTTGTTTAACATTAGTATGTGAGCAAACAGCCTTCTGAGCTGTGCGGAGCTTATCAGCCCGCGTTCAGTCGACTGGAACCCCATTCTGTGTATCAGAGCAGGGCCACATTTAATACTTCACAGTGGGAGAATCTGTGGTCTCCAAAAATGACTTGTTTATCAGATAAACTCTGTTCTTATTCTGACAAATGTGGTAGATGCTGGGGCGTCAATATCACAGTTCTCTAAGTCATATATAAAGTATGGTATGCTGAGGGGCAGGGCAATGAGGCCCACTGAGCAGAACCATGGCAAGAATTGCTTATGTAACCACTATCCCAATGTACTCAGAATTTGCTTTAAGTATGTGATGGAGAAAGACACCTCTTGGTTTCTCTTTTGAAATGAACAAGTAATTCTCATGTTGGGAAAGTGTTAAAGAGAGTTAGAGAGAGAGACAGAGAGACAGACACACACAAACACACACACAGAGAGAGAGAGAGAGAGAGAGAGAGAGAGAGAGAGAGAGAGAGAGAGAGAGAGGAAAGGCATTTTTACAGTTAGTTTAACGCTATAGGACTCATTGGTAAACACTCTAAGGTGCCTCACTGCCATGGTCTGATGAAAGCCAGGAGCCTGAGGGGGCTGATGGAAATATTGATCATCTAGTACCCAGTGGTACCAGGATGCTGGGAAATTAGAAGAATGGGCTTAGGAGACTTAGCTGCCATTAACCTAAAATAATGCTAATATAGTCTGTTAATTCCAAGTGATCTTTTCTTAGAATTGTTATTAGAATTTCATGAAGTTATTTTATCATATTTAAGAAGGTACCAATCCCCATTTGTAAAGGGCAAACTAAAATTTGAGGTTGTATACTATATACATACAGTATCATGAAACTATTTTGAAACTACATGTACTTTGCTTGATCTATGCAGCATACCTAATAAATTTAACCGAATTATTTCTTATAACTAGAACACTTACTAATATATTTCTTTCCAAAAGTATGATTTAAATGATCTCTTGGAGTGTAATCCCTCGGAAGGTCCTCTCAAGCGAAGTTCAGCTATTGTAGAAGAGTCTGCACCCTGCTTGAGATCTTAGAGATTCTGAAGCAGCAGTCAAGGGATGCTCATGACACAGGTATGAGCAAAGAAAGCAGTGTCAGCCATTGGGGCTGGCGTCACTGAGCGCTGGGCTGATTTTGACTGGAGAATTTCTTCCTTCATGCAGTTCACGTTCCTGGGGTTCACTTATAATTTAGCACATATGTTACATTCTTGCTCCTACATATAATTACTCTTTATATTAAAGCATTTTTCTCTCTCATTTTTTCACTACTAGTGGCCCCCTTCACCTCTCAGCTCCCTGCTCATGAAATACTTTTAAACGTGTCTTTGTTATGAACTGTGAAGTATTGCCATGACCATATGAAAAAATAATTATTTGCAAGACAAATATAAATAAATAACTTAAGCCTAAATATTGTCATATAGAGAGTCAGGCAGCACGTGGTACAAGCATTGTGTATTATCAGGAGACACACCTTTGTGTCAACTCATAGACAAGACAATGTTACTTCAGTGGACAGTGTGATCAATTGAATATGCAAATCAATCTGATTCCAGAAGAGCTGATGATATGTTTTTTTTTCATTTCTTCCACACTTTTCTAGAACATTCGATGATCTATTTTACATAGGGCTAAATGCATCTGTATAATATCGTTAAACAGGGAAGCTTGCGAATTTTTTAGCATCATTCTTCCAAACTCCACCCCCCGATTCTTTTTTTCCCCTATATTCTTCTCTTCGCATCTAAAACCAATCAAAAGCAGCGGGTGAAAGGGGCAGTCTTGGATTAGCCATCCAAGAAACAGCCATTAAGAAATATATTCAGTATCAGGCCAGAAGACATTTGTGTGTCTCCTCTAGTCTCACTAATGTGTGTTAGCCAACTGTTCATGCAGAAATTGTAGCTGTTAATGAGGGTTAAAAAGAAATTTTAAATTAGGTGTCATCTTCCCACAAAGGTACCTCAACTGTTATATCCTGTCTAAATTTTTATCCTTCTTATCTCTTGATCGTAACACAACTTGATTCTAATATTAATAACGATAATATTTTGAAATGAAACCCACCCACCCACTGCAGGCCATGCATGTTTCGGGGGGGTCTAACATTTCTGATCGCTCACTGTTTTTCCTAACACTGAATATCACACGTCACACGCCTCGCATGGCTGCAGACTCTGCCCTTCTCACCTGCTGTTTTGGTTGGCTTTCGATGCAAAGAGAAGAATATGAAAAATGAGAAAGGAGGAGTGGAGTGGGAGGGAAGTTTGGAAGACTGAAGCTTAGGAAAAAAATGGCAAATGTTTTTAGCGCCTTCATCTAGACATGTGTCCCCTCACTCTGTGACATGGCTGCTCCAATGTTGCCATGGTGAGGATTTCTAATCATCCCTACACATGACAGGCTCCTATTTGTCTGCGCTCCCTTGGGTGTAAATTTCTAGGCTTAAAAAAAAAAAATCCATGTGAGCGTATCATCCGCTGTGCAGATGTTTCGCTGCTTTAGAATATCAGGCAGCTGCTTGTGCCACCGTAGACAGCTAATTGGAGACTGCATCGTAGGAACAGAGGCGCAATTATGGCATAAATACACAGCCTCTGGTGAATCATTGTATCTCTATTAACAGAAAATTTTAAACAGTGCTCAGAGTGTAATTAGTGTAGTTGATAAAGTTGTAAAACATGTAAATAAGGGAAATAGCAGGTACGTGGCCAATCCGCTATCCAGCACTAGGGGATGCAGATTATTGCCTATTTAGAAATAATTAGCAAAGCTGCATTAGCAGAGCCTGTGTCCAACAGAAGCAAGGCAAACATTTATTCTGGTAACAGCTCTTTCTGTGCTAGCCATGAAAATCTACTAATATTGGTAATTTAGCCCTCATTACCAGAGGATAAAGCATGAAAAGAGCTCAGACATGAAATATGACAAGTAATATTAATTTTTATTCCAGAGGAAAGGAAGCTTCCTTGGGCTGCATGCTGATCTCTCTGCAGGGTCTCAGCAGTGCGTGCAGAGGAGGCAGTGGGTATCTGGTAGTTGAGAATTCAGGATATGGAGCTGACTCCCTGCTGGAAGTGTACCCTGGGGTGGCTATGACAGTGGCTGATGAGGCATGCCACTGTTAGTGCCCAGCCAAACCTCAGGTCACAGTTCAAAATAAGCACTCAGCCATTAAACTTCAGTCCTTATGGACCCGTGAGGGGTTTATGTCCCCATTCCTGCTTTCTCCCACTCTCCTGGCTCTTTTTTCTCCTTATTTTGATATTTTTCCACCACTCTGGGAAGGATTTTGCAGAGCTACACCGGCAATCAGATTGATTTTTGTGCTCGCACCGCCCTCTGCAAATGCTTGTGATAATGAGCCGCTGCTGTTGTTGGAGGGGCGCGTGTGGGAGGGCTGTTTTCAGCTGTGTCTTAGCTCTGTCCTGTGCTCTGGGTAAGAAATGAACCTCCGACTCACATGCATTGAAGATTGTGGCACTGAAGAATATCACCCTGCGGCCAGGAATGGGGACGAGCAGGAATTTGGAGCTTGTTTTACAAATACACTTCCTAATGAAGAGAAATGTAAAAGCACCGATAGTTTCTGGACCCTCAATTCGTTTTCCAGACAGTGGGATAAAACAGCGGAACGTCTGGGGAAGAGCCGCCTTTCCTGCATTAATCTCCTCTTGTTCGCTTGTTCTTTGTTTTATTCTCGAAGCATAAAAGTGTCTGGAATTAAGAAGGAGTCCTATGTAACGGAGCATGCTTTGTGGGAGTTTCTAGTCCTTAGCATTCTCTTGTTACCCCTGTTGAACACAGGTTTAAATGTTTCCTGGTACATGTAGGGGAGGTTGCTTTACTCAGTTTTCTAAACTGAGTTTTACCAAACTCAATTTGAGTTTTTTCTCTAAATTGAGATTCAGCAAACCTTGATAAATTTGGATTTCATAGAACATCTACAACATCACTCATGCCTTGTGTATGTTGTATGTTTTAGGACTTTTAAATAATGAAGATGGCATATGCATAAAGACATTGGCATAAATACATGTCTATTCTCTTTTTCAAATATTATAATTGGGACTTTAATTTCTAGCTTCAGACTTGATGGACACTCAAGACTATTTCCTACCCAGGGCTTACAGAGGGACAGTGATGGAGTTCTCCACTGTTGCAGCAGGTTCTGCCTTTCTGTTTTACATCAACCTAAAGAGTCTAATTGATCTTAGCTACACAATGGGATATGGATTCTGTACACGATGGTGACAAATAAAACCATAACTGCCAGTGCACTGCCCCTAAATACTGGGTAACATCTGTAGCATGGCTACATGTAGTGACAAGGTGAATATTTACACATTGTATCTGTTCTGTAAATCCAGAACTGGGCTAGATTAAATTCTGAATTTTGAGACTATATTCCTTTTCTTTCTTTCTTCTTTTGTAAGGTTCTACTGCTTCAGAGGCAAATGTGTATTTCTACATATTGTGTCGGTCAAACACACACAGCAACTGGGCTATCACAAACGCTGACTGGCACTGATCTATTTTCTTTCATTTTTTTTAAATGGTCCCATTTCAAAACTATCTTTTATTTAACATTATCCTATCCATAGTGAGTTTGAGTGAGCACATGAATTGTCTGCAGATGACCTTTCTTCAAGTTTTTGTTTTAAAAAGTTCTCTCTGCCTCCATTCCTTCAACTATGAAATTGAAAGTCTCTCCTTGTTTACCAGGGGTTGGGATGAGAATCCCTTGTGAAATACTCTGCAGACTATGAATATGACACCAGCTAGTGTTTCTGTGATCTTCCCCACTAATAGGTACTCACTGGACAGAGTTTTGATGGCACGAGTATAACCACAAACACAGGAGGATATTTGCCTAAGTTTTAAGCTAAAGCACAAATACCCTCAGAGTATGTTGTAAAACTGACCTCTGATTATGTCTGTATAGTGCTAAATCTGCTGATTAATAAATACAATTCCATTCAACCAGACGTCTGTTTGTTCTATGGGGTTCCAAATTGCCACTTCCTCTGATTTTATTCAGGAAAGTTACTGTATGAATGGAGATCATGTAAACATGATTGTTTTAATTTTATATTCATGTAATACGTATATTCTTTGAACATAAATTTAGTATGTATCCGTTCCTAAACACATGTGTCTTTGCATTTCAGAAACACATTTTGCATATTATACATAGTGTATAGCCTTCTCAGAAGTTGTCTAGAAAGTCATGCCCAAGTTGTAGAGTTCTCCCAAGGGCAGAAGCTGAAGGAATCCTTTCTTCCTCAGGAAATCCCATATGGATCACAGTCCTGATATGAATGATCACAGCTGTTTTAACCCTTTGCAGAAAGTGAAAGTAATAATACTTGCATCGAGGCACATTTTTGTAGCTTTCTCTATTGGCATCTGTTATGTATTAAGCAGTTACTATGCAGAAATGGTAAACTGTTCTCAACTCTAACACCATGCCCACTGCTTTCACTAACCTGGCACTGAAACAAACCTTTGCCATGATCTATGCAAGGGCAGAAGGGACCCAATTAAACAGAAAGCAAAAGATAGCTATTTCAAGGAAACCATTGTTAACTTTCTTCACATATCTCTCTCCCATTCTCTCATTGTTATCATTTCGAAATGGAGAGTAGATAGATTCCTCAAAGAGGATCTTCAGACAAGTTAAATTCCAGCACAAAAATCAGCTGATGGGAACATGGATTTGCAAGGTGCCAAAGCCTGATTTAATTTATATCCATTTCCTGATTATTTCTAACCCTATGGCATCTACTGAAATAGTGTGTTGTTGTAGAGATCTTGTAACCACACATTTCATAATGCTATTCTAAACTTAGTCAGAAACATAATTTTATGTATTTTCTTGCATACAAAATTGTATGGGTAGATAATAAATTCCGTGTGCCAAATATTTAGACCTATTTTATTATTTCTCTGATGCTTAAGCTTCGCTCTCAGAAGAGGCCAGTAACTCATAATTTTTCCATGGCTGACAGGCATCCTGCACTGCTTTTTCAGAATCTCTTGGTTATTACTCATCTATTAGAAAAGAAAAATATGATAT
Source organism: Alexandromys fortis (assembly GCF_014885135.2). NCBI lineage: Eukaryota > Metazoa > Chordata > Mammalia > Rodentia > Cricetidae > Alexandromys > Alexandromys fortis. Next base: position 23,731,018 of record NW_026067930.1, on the reverse strand, counting down.
TTTGTATCACTAGCTCTCTCTCTCTCATTCTCTCATGTTCTCTTTTACCTTTTAAATTAGAGACATAAAGTGTCCATTGTAAATCTTTCAGGCTAGAGAACAATATTGCATACAGATCAGGCAGACAGTCCATTGGATAGAATAATCTGGGGGTGGGGGAAGTCTTCATGAATGAGCAGACAATCCAGGGGTCCTGGGATGGGTGTTGTTTGGTCAAAAGTAGCTTATTAATAGTCAAAAAATGTATCTGCTTGTCCTTTAGTGTAGAAAATTGCTAACTTGTCCGCTCGAACAGTTTCTTATTAAATTGTTTTATTCTTAAATTTAAAAAATCATTAATTAAATTAATTAATTAAATTTCCTGTAATCTAGATCATGATTTGTTTTATTTAAAAGAAACATATAGTAGCTGACAGGCTAAATCGACTCCTTTTAAATAATTTCTCTGCTTGCAAAATAATATTGAATAGAATTCAAAAAAAGGAGAAAAACAACTGTGTTTCTAGTGTTACCAAAGTAGTGAAGGTTCCTACTGTGAACTTGAGCTTTTGCTGTCACATTAGGCTCTCCTTCATCCTGCTTTCTTTCCTCTTGTAAAAGAGTAAAACAAAGAAACAGAGCAGGCTAAGATGGGGAAAACTCTTTCGCAAGCAAGTAAGCAAACAACAGCACATCTATTGAAGAAGATTTTACAAATCACCATGGTTTGTAGAGCAAATTCTTCCTGATTAAATTTCTTTATAAAGAATAATCAAATAGCTCCTACAATTGCCCACATTTTTCAACTACCAGAAATGAATGATGAAATTTTTTTAAGTCATCAATTATATACACACTTATGGACAAATATGTAAGTGTGTAAGAAAGAGAGAGTGTCATGAAAGGAAGTGCCATGTGAAGAGCCCTCTGTGATCTTCATTGGGTCTTGCCATGCTTTTATTTTAAATTTTTCAAGTCATTCCGAAACTTTGTTCTTTACAGAAATTTTTTTCCTCTGAGAGCGAAACTGTTCTAATAAAGAGAAATAGAGTGTTCCTTGGACTGATTTTGTTCTCAAATATTTTAAGGTCCAGGGCCTTGAAACATCTAGTACCTGGTGAAGGCACAGGCAACAATGTTGATGAAAAAATACTCCAAGGTTATAGACTCCCTAGATTCTTACATTCTGACTAGCCACTTTTTCAAAGCAAAGTAATGAAACAGACAGAGGCATAACAGAATGATCTTGAAACATACACAAACAACAAAAATGGATTCAGCAGGATGTATTTATGTATATATGTACACACAAATATACATCATGTCTGTATATTCATACACGTAATAATAACAATAAATGAAAGGAGGCTATCAAATTGAGAACTGGGGGGGATGGGCAGGTACTTGGGAGGGGCTCTAGGAGGAAAGGGATGGGGGAAAGTGATGCAATTCTATTTTAATTAAAAAACATTTCTTCAGTATAACTAGAAATTTAATCTATGTGTTCAGCTGAACAGGGAGTCTCTGGATCTCAAGGCTTCCTGGATTATCTTGAACAAACTCCAACAGGTCATACATGGCACAGACCTTGTTCCCTGCTTACTACTACTTTTAAACATCCTGAAGCTATTGTCCCCTTGAAAAAGTCATTGTCTTTTTTTTTTTAACTCTATCTTTTCATAGATGGTCCTTTTAAGTTGAATGAATGCCTCATGAAAGCTTTTGGGGTTAAGCTAATTTGAAAGGAGTAGACAGTCACAGACTATTTTTAATTTTAAAATCCAATTCTAACCCCATTCCTTTATGTAATTCATTTTGGTGTGTATCAGTATTTATATTCTGACTATTACAAATCTTACTTCTATTTTAGGTTACTTAGAGAGACGGGGTGTGAAGTATACGACTTGAGAATAACAGGAAGTGAAATTCAGGAAAGCTTATCCAGAAATGTAAAATGCAAAACATCTAAAACAGACTAATGGCTTGGCTCAATGCAGAAAATGGTGGAATAGAATGGGTAATGAGAGATTAGATGATTAAGCTTATGACAAAGGAAATAAAAGGGATAAAAATGAGAATTTATTTGAACAGAATTACTTGCTAATAAAAGTTACAGATAAACAAACCATGGTCATACAGAAAATGACCATGGAAGACTATGAACACTTAAGTTGTCGAATATCTAACCATGTGTATGACTTTGACAGCAATATCCTCTCTTGAATTTGAACTTGATGTTGCCATTTCACAAAAATATTCTGGAATATATTTTTATACAACCGTGAGTGTTTCGCAAGTTGTATGAGAACATCAATTCATTCTTTTTCAGTTTCATATTTTTAGCTACATTAATTAATTCAACAATTTTACTTTATTCTTAATTATTTTAATATTTCAGTATCAAAGATTATGAAGTCTTGTTCTATTTTCCCATCACTTTTATTGTTTATTTCCAGTGTTAAATTCATTTACATATTTGGAGTACAGATGCTATTGTCTAATTAGAAAGTCTTGCAAGATACATTTGAAACAATTCTGAAGTGATCGTATTTGCAAGTTTTAAGAGTTAACAAATATGTATATGTTATAGTATTGATGTCGTTAGTATTTATTCTTCATCATGAGCTTCTTTGTAATAATTTGTGTGCAAGTATCAATTGAATGAAAAATAATATAATAATATAAATATTTTTGTGCCATCTTCTTTCCTATAGTTTACTAAGTTATTTTTATTTATTTTATTTTTATCCAAGGTTTTTCTTTCTTTGCTTTCTCTCTCATTTATATCTTCGGATCACATGAAATATATTTGAATCTGCACAATGACTGATTTATTGGAACAAATATATAGAATCATCAAAGAGTAAATTTCAGCTTCTATTTGTGTGTTCTGAGTACATTAATTCCATGAAAACACCTAGGATGTATTATTTCTTACTCTATTGCATAGGTTTCTCACTGAAATGAAAGGGTTTTTGAAAATACCTTAAAAATGAAAATTTAGTATTTATCTTAGAAGCTAGGTTCTACTAAAGTTTTCACTCTCTAGTTTATTATTAATAATTACTTAATATTTTTCTTCTATCCTCCAAAAGGAATAATTTCACAGTCACTCTCCAAACCGGAGGAAATGAATGGAAAAGATTATTTTCAGATCCAAGACTAATAATTTTTACATAATTGCTACTAAAGCAATAAGGAAACAAGCTTGGCCACAGGACACTTACTTTAAATTAGCTGCCACTATGCAAATTAAATTAGTTCAGTCGGTAACCTAAGAATGGCTTTCTATGTCACACAGCTAATTAATGTGATATAAAGAATTCTTTTTCATATTAAATGTACATATAATATACATTTTTATGACTGAGTTTTCAAAGTTCTTTTAAATGCCAGAGATTGTTGCAACTCAAAGTTAAAAAAAAACTTTAAAAAGATTAGCAATTTGTGCTGACTTTTATCAATATAAACCAAGCTATAAAAAAACTCCTGCTTTTAGACTGCTACACTCACGCTTTAATATTAGTCAAAACCAGGTTCAGAATCTATAAATGCGTATTAGTCTTTTTGTTGGTTTATTTTAACTTAATTTTTTCAGTACTCGTGATGGGACCTGGGGCCTTCTATGGCTAGGGAAGTGCTCTACTACCAATTTGCATCTACTCTTGCCCTGTTTTCAGTGTTTCTTTTATTTCATCAATCAAACATTTTCATGTTTATTTGGAATGTGAGGTCGTGGTACTTACTATATAGTAAACATGTTGAACTCAAAGGACACTTGTGGGAGTTGGTTCTTTACTTCTACTATGTGAGATCTTGGGGGAAATGTCATGTTGTCAGGTGGTGAATGCTTTTGTCTACTGAGACCCTTTCTGGGTACCAGACCCATTTTTTACACGGTAATTTAAGAAAAAGTTATTCTAGATCTATTTTGATGTAAACCAGCGTAATCCCTAACTACATTCTAAGTATTTGTCCTTATACCCATGGTGTAGTCTTCGCCCCTTTAGCAAAGAATCTTCTTTGTAATAGATGGAGACCAAACAACAGTGCTGATTGAAATCCAGAGGTGTGGAGCCTGAAAATATGATTCAAGCAATGGTATATAAACTGAGCAGGCTATTTTATATATTTAGTAGAACATACACGCCTACATGCAACAAAAATTAAAGAAGAAGCCATGAATTTGAATGAGAACAAGGGGGTGGTAAGTAGGAGGGATGAGAGAGAAGAAGGACATGACATAATTTTATCACAATAGCAAAAAATAATTATTCAAAAACTTTAATCTAGATTTATTTTAATATACATTATTCTAAGCAACTTATTTTTACAAGCAATTTATAATACAATATAGACATATAAGTATGTAATAATACAATTGGTATATACTATGTTTCTAGAAGAAATTTTCATCATTTTGGAAATGATGCTTTTTGAAGATCTTTATTGCTTGTTTTCTGATTTCCAGACAATGGGAAGAATAACATATTTTATACTTCATAGAATTTGGATGTTGTTAGGAAACACACCCACCCAAGTCTGAATCTTGGAAAAGAGTTGTGACAAATTGCTTGAGAAAACCTTTGCAAACTATTTAACTGTTTTCAAAACATCAGTGCTTTGAAGGAGGATCTATGATTAGCTCTGCAGCTCTGAACAAGTGAGCCTTGGAGAGGTGCAGCATCCTAGCCAGGCTAAGCAACCTTGTGAGAGCTGCAGCCGTCTGACTTGTGCTGAGGAGCTGGCAGGCCTGTTGAGTGAGCATGAGTTATGGCAGTTCCTCTAGCAGTTTATAACGTGTGCAGAGAACAGGAGGTCAGCCTGACAGCCTGAATTGTTTTTGGTTTTGGTACCAATTGATGTGAGAGAGGTATAGAAAAGATGTCCTAACACACAGGTTGTGTGGAAGGAAGGAGGAAAAGAGGGAGAGAGGGAGAGGAAGTAAAAGAGGAAGAGAGAGGGGGAGAAGGAGGAGAGGGGGGAGGAGGAGGAGAGGAGGAGAGAGAGATAAGAGGGTTCAAATGAGACTACAGAAACAGGATTGATCTCTAAACATTAAAAAGTCAGAATGAGCACATGTATTTGTTGTATGATTGAGCATCCTTTGGGTATATACCTGAAAGTGGCATTGCTGGGTCTTGATGAAGGTTGTTTCCTAATTTTCTGAGAAATTGCCATACTGATGTCCAAAGAGACTGTAGCCGTTTCCACTCCCACCAGAAATGCAGAAGTGATCTTTTTACCCTGTATCCTCTCCAGCATAAGTTGTATCAGCACCAAAGGAAATTATTCAAACTGAGTGACTGGTCACTACATTTTAATGTCTTAAAAAAAAAAAAAGAGTTTTTTCTGGTGTTGAGTGGCTCTTTGTGGTGTTGTTTTCTTACCTTTTCTACTCATCTTTTCCTCTAATAGTTGTAGTTGGGGCTGTCTGCGATTCTGTTGATTAATCTTCTAGGTGCCAGTGAATCCAAATCTCAGATGGTTGTTCCTCATGGTACAGTCAGTACCACAGTTCTAGTTACCTGGTCAGTTACTCCATGTTCCTGGAGATAGGTCAGCACTCTTGGGGGCTGTGCTCTGCTGCCTTGGAGTTTGCTGTCTCGGGCCAATTCTGGCCTAGGTTATTGGCTTTTCCCTGTTTCTGTAAATCCTGGTCTGTATCCCCTCCTGCAGAGGTCCCTGGCTTAGAGTCTCAGTCTCTGGTCAACTGCCTAGGTGTTCCCAGGCTCAGTGTGGCCAGAAACGCAGAGGTCCTAGCTCAGCCTACTCCCTCTAAGGTCCCAGACTCATACCTGACCCTGCAGAGATCCCTGGTTCCTTCCTTTTTCCTCGGAGGTCCCAGGTTCACTCATGCCTGGACTGGCAGAAGTCCTGGCTCAGGCCTAGTTCCTCAGAGGTCCTAGAGTCACACCCAGACACACTGAGTTCCTGGCTTAGGTCTACTCCTTTGAAGGTCCTAGATTCACATCAGGACTACCATACTTCTCATTTACAAATGAGAAAAAAAACACAAGACACATAAAACAAACGAACCTAAGAAGGACAGAAGACCTACTTCCCTCTGGACTCAGTCGACACTCAAATGCCACAATGCATCTGTTGAAAACCATCCAGAAACTTATGGAAGGAGGGGGAAATGTCCTGTGAATTATTTTTAAAAATATTTCCAAGTTAACGTATTTTAATTTTTGTGGTTCCTTTATCCATGAAATATAACTGTATATGAAGCAGGTACTCTTTTTCCAAGTAGCTGTTTAATTTACAAATACATCACATGCTTGATACAGTACCAAGTAACTGCCACAACACACTGACCCACTCCCATCCTCTATGTTGAAGCAGCAAACCACATATTTCTGCATATGAGCTGACTGTCAAATGAAGAGAGGTATGGATACAAAAAGTTCTTCCTTCCAGTGACCCTTCTGAAGACATGCATGTCTTCCAGCTTTTATAGTGTCCATACTCTGCCAGGTTTCTGGCCTGTTGTGTCTGAATTTTCTTATTCTGAAAGTCATGGGTTAAATTTGGTTGAACAATAATCAGTTTCACTAGTAGGTAGAAGACCTCATTCCTCTGGGCTTATTGTCACTTCCTCCCCTGTAGGAGAAACTAGGGGTTTTTCTTATGGGATTTCCCACAACCAGATGGGTAAAAGTATCTGTTTCGTGGATGAAGCATAGCACAAGGAAGAAATCAGGATGAGGTATTTTGTTAATTAACAGGCTTTAAACTGTTGCTTCAACTAAAAAACAAAGAAATATTGGAATGTACACATATACACACACCACACACACACAACCCACCACAGACACACATCACACACACACACCATACCACATACACACCACACAAACCATATCACAAACACACCACACACATACAAACACCATATACATACACATACAACAGTACCACACGCACACACCATACATACACATACACCACAAACACCACACATCATACACATATAAAACATACACACAGCACATATCACACACACACCATACAGAAACACACATACACACCACCACACACCACACACAGCATATCACACACACACAGCACATCACATATGCCACACACCACACACACACATTACACAGAGTACATCTCACACACAGACACACACAACACACATATTTGGAAAATGTGAGTTTCCACAGATGGAACATTGTTTTGAATTTGATTTTTTAAAGCTCATTTGTCTTTCTTTTCTGAAATAGCTTACTTTGATTTCTTAAGCTGAAAAATGGAATCTTTAAGCTGCTTATTGAATTGCTGAATAGGAGAACTTACTGGAAAATGCCTATAGAAGTGGATATAGCTGGTAACTACTCTATAAATGCCTGTAGCATTACTCAGTAAATCACATCCGAGTTTACTGTCAAATATACAGTGCAATCTACTTTATCTTATATATCGTGCATACGTTCCACTTTAAAGACGTGTTCGTATGTCATTCCAAGTATACCCATTAGCAAATATACTGAGGCTTCAAGGTGCTAAAACACACTTTATTCTCTAGCCTGGGACATCGTCATCTTGACCCCTGTATACTGCTGCTAAGCACAGTGGATTTACTTTGAAGCTTTCATTTAAGGGCTTGAGTTATTACCCTTTGCTAGACCTTTGTCCATGGCATATTTATCATGATGCCCTGTAAAACTAATGTGTGAGAAAAGTGAGGAGCGGAAGTCATATATTTGTGATTTATAAATTGAGGAGGTACGGTATAAATCAGACTTTAGAAACCATTCATAGGTACCTCATATAATACACGTATAATCACAAATGATGTTTGCACGTTTTTAAAAGTAAACATTAATGAAAGTTTGAAGTCCTCCATGATCTATGATTTCTTGGATCTATTACCACACATTGCTTATATTTATTACTGGGAAGGAAAGGTGCACTGTGTTATTTTTAAAAGTACAGAAAGAAATAGTTTTCAAGCTGTTCCCTTAATGAACTGGAAATAGTAACCCTGTCAAATTTAATATAAAAATAGTGTTATAGGCCCATGGCATCTATTTATTACTAGAGAACAAAAGGCTTCATCCATTTCCTTTAGAGAATGACATTTTTGTAATTCGCTGCCCATTTCATTTGTTCCAGGGCCTTCGTGGGGTGACAAATATCCTACTAAAATGGCTACTGATACTTGATAGGATAATGTGCAGCCCCTTAGGACAAGGGCAAAGGCAGCAAACTTATCATCCTTTAGTTTAGCTTAGCATGGGTCAGCAACAGCGCCAGAGGTGACAGAGGATGTTAAAGTGTGGGAAGCAGGCGCTGAAAGCAGTAGGAGGGGAGTTTTTATAGTTTATCCTTTCTTGTGCCAAGAAGCTATGGAGACAGCCTGAATCACATTGTTTATTTGGTTCACTGCACGCAGCACTAACTGGTTCTGCAAAAGGAGAGCAAGGGGGAGGGAAACCCAACGCTCATGGGTCATTCTCCCCAGCAGCATGTGGTATTGCAGCATGTCCTGCAAGAGGAAGAAATGCATATTTAATATTTTAGCCTCAAGTCCGTATTTTCAGAATGCCTTATCCTCCAGGAAGGTCTGTAGTGAGGTCATGAGGACCCCTCCCCACACCCAGTTGAGTTAACCTGGTTATTTCTGGAGGAAACGGCATTGGCAGTGCTATGTCTCATTGGGGAATTTTCTCAGTACTATTTCCTGGGTTAGAGTATACTAATAGCACACCACTTAAATTTTTTTTTTTTTGCTAAAATATGTTCCAAAAATATAGTACTTTGAGTTTACCATTAACACCTATCCCTAAGGACAATTGACTTGCATTAAACCTGACTATACATATTTAATTCCCAAGAAATTAAATTAGTATAGAACTTCCCTTTAGAATCTCTTTAAAAAATGATGTGCCCCAGCTGGTATATTACTCCTGATTCTATTAAAAGATTTTGTGAGGAAGTTGGCCGAAACACTTCTCAGCCTAAAAATTGAAGAAAGCAACAAAACAACACAACACAACACAACACAAAACAAAACTAACTTCCTCATTAGGCAGGTATCCCTTTGCATGGCTGTTCTCACTCTCAATGGTTCACACAGAAGCATTTGACTCTGTTGTGATTCTCTGGAAGCACATATGGTAAAACAACTTCTGTTTTGCCATAACAGGAAACCACTTTTTATTGCCTGTGGTTTGAGTGAATTTACTTAAAATTTTCAAAGATGCAGTCCAAAGGTTCCTCAAGGACTGAGGAAAGGGCTAACGATTGTGATCCTGTCTCACAAACAAGAGTCCCCAGCTCCAAGCAAGTTCTTCACAGCTGGTGAAAGCTCAAACTGTGATGTCCCTGGTAGAATGAGCAGGGCTTCTTTGAAACATTTATTTCTCTTCTTTAAGCATGAAAAATGTATTTCTATAGTATTCTGTAGTATTTCTATAGCATTTCTCAATATTATAAATATAATGTATGTATCAATAGAGAATGACAAAAATTAGAATTTATGTATACAAAAGGAACTTTTTAATTGGGTGGCGTATTTTGCAGTTTGATATAAATATAAGGTATGTTTTAATGTATGGCACATTTCTGGCAGACTATTTTTTATTCTAAGTGTATGCAGAAAATGACATAATGCCGAATTGCAGGAAGATGAAGATAAACGGATACCTACTTTGAAATAAGTATGTTAAATAGTTCCCATACTTTATCTCTGAAGACCTGGGTGTGTGTTCCTAATAGTGCTATTCCTGCCTAAAATTTACACAGTGCTTTCCCTATTGGGTTGGAAAGTGTTCCCTCTTCAGAGAGAGGTTCATGTTTATTTCCAATGCCGAAGAACTTGTTTTAGTTTTGAAGGTAAATTGAACAAGTGATTGCTTTCATATATCATGTAATTCCTACATGTTTATGGCTGTAACTTTTCTACTTAACACATTTTATTCCTTACCACGCCTGCCACTGGTTTAAGCAATCTGTGGGTAATTGATTTCTTCTGTAAAACAGATAACATTTGCTTAAAGCTCTTCTGATAGCTTTACAGCCTCTGCATTAGGAGAAGCACTTCCATCACCACTGGCATTCGTATAAAATATAATTATTACATATCTATCAAAGACTAAAATAAAAAGGAACAGGAAAAGGCAGTGCAAATGCCATTCTCTCATTGCTCATGGCAGCTGCGTTACTACTGATGCCCGGCACATTACTGCTCACTTTCTTCCACTGCCTGGGGCACATGGTCTGAGTTTCACTATTTATTTGAACAAACTGTAGTCTTTTGAATGCTAACCTCAGTTCAATTTATTAGACTTCCTACTAACAAATACAACACGTTTTGTTTGAGCAGTGACTATTCTCCAACCAAGACTCCCATTTACACTCAGGTGTTCATCAAGGTAAATTTGTAAAATGTTCCCAAACAATTTTATAATACACATAAAGTGAGTACAAAGAATCTTGTGTTGTCAGAATCTTTTCCTTGTTTTCATTTTGCTCTTTTGCTCGTCCGAGATCCAAAGCAACTGGTACTTGGAGATCTGTCTATCTCTCACCATGAGATGAAAGTACTATTGTTGAAGCATCCCCAAGATAGGCAACTTAACTTAGCTTTGCATTTTTTTCAATCTGTACATATGTGTCAGGCAAGAGTTCAGAGAGAAAGGGAATTATAGTTGTATGTTGCAAACATTTTTTTTTGGGGGGGGCAGTTTGAACAAACATCTGTTCACCCCAGATAAGGCACCACCAAAAAGGTAAGGTAGCTGCATCACCAAATAGCCCACCTCGGAAAAGGGAGTGATGACTTGTATATCTTCACAGTTTGTGGGTAGCTAGGCTGAAGGGAGAGTCGCCTCTCCCTAGCAACTATTGCTGGTTACATAACCTTATGGCATAGCAGGGAGGAGGCTTTGTAAATCTTTGAACTTCCAGAAGTTTTGTGAGATTTTACGAAGTTTTGTGGGCCTTATATGATTCACTGACTTCCCCAAATCTCATTTTCTTCACTCTTGTCCTAGAAGGGAATGTTTCATTTCTGAGGAAATAGCTTCACAACACTATATCAGGTCAAAGAAAAATTAATTTCTGCTCTAGATATCAAACATATGTATGTATATGCATGTAAACATCGTTCCTCCTTTTCCTTTTCTCTAGCGGGGAAATTTTCTAAAATAGCAAAGTAGTTTTCAAATCTCAAACACCAGTTCATTGCATGAGTTCATTGCAAGCTGAATATATTGACAAGGAGGAGAGAAAGACGGTGACATGGTTCAGTTTGAATCATTGGAATGTGGTCTTGTAGATTTAGGCACTATATAGAGTTTACTATCACCTACAATTATTTAGGAGGCAAAGAAAAAAGCAGTAAATAACCTATGATCCAGAATGACAATGAAAAACTGTTTGAGCTTCCCTATCATAACCAAAGCTAACTGAAGTTTCAAAGTTCAGGTGGGAGTCCTGAGAAAGGGATGGAAATCAGTGTCCCATTTTTCCTCGAATTGCCCATCTAAAATTCGTACATTTAAGATGGCTTCGCCTTTAGTTTGTATGTTTTGCACACAGATTTGTAGCTTTGATAGAGAAATTGAATATATGGGAATCTCTTAATGAATAATTCTTACATTTGTCTTATTTTTATAATTTCTCTTTCAAACATAATGTAAAATGAGCTTCTCCTTGGCTTGGGGACTCTTGACGATGGTATACAAATTTTCTGGCCTATACTTAATCCTATTGCCTGTTTTCTTGTGAAGCTTCCTTGAAAACTCAGTTTCAGTTACATCAGTTGTCTTCCACTCTGCCACTCACTCCCACTGCCCAGCGGGGTGCAGGCTGTCCTCGAACTCTTTAACCAAACAGAGCACCACTTCCTTGCTTTGCCCCGACTTGGTCTCTGTAAGCCTCACATTTCCCCGTCCATCATACTCAGTGGTCAGAGGAGTACCCGCACGACCCCTGTCTGTTCCCTTCTACCCACCTTACTCTGAATGCAACCACAGTCATCTCTCATTTATACTTAAGTGAACTGAAGGCAACGTCCATGAGTCTGTTTCTCAGTTATCACTGTGTACCTGAGACTAGCTTACCCAACTGTTGCCATCAGCTATTTTAAATTCCCAAAGGGTAGAGTTTCTGCCGGAGCAGGTCTTCTGAGTCAGTTCCCACTGTTGAATAATATGTAAAGTGATACTTAATAAGTATATTTAAATTACCATAACAGTATACACTTTCTAACTGTAGGGGAAATTAATTTCCAATGTTGTGATGACATTTATGGAAAATGAAATGCTAATAAAATCCTTAAGTGAGATCATCCTTTGCTCCCTATCCCTTATTAATTCAAGTCATTACAAGTTTTATTATTTACTTTTTGGTGAAATGATACGTATTCAGTGTACATGAGTGTATAGAAAGTTATATTTCCTGATGCTTAAATAAATTCTATGTGACAGGTCCTTCTGATATTTAGATGATGGCAGCAGGAGGTCAATGTTGACATTACTTCTTTTTCTATAACATTTTCAAAGTGGTTTAAACTCCTTCCTAGGATTTGTGACATATGTTTGAACTGAAATGCTCTGGAGAGACATGTGGCAATTTTTAACTTGATTTTGTATGAGAGTCCTAGGTAAAGCTCCAGGCAAGAGATACTTCTAAAAATCATTAAGAAAAGGCTGCTATTCGGGTCTCTGGTTCTAAATCATATTCTAAATCATGATTAACTTGTCATTCATCTATCAACAATATCTTAAGTTTGATTCATTTTCAAGTCTACGCAAGAGATGTAGAAGTGGATGATACTGTGTTGCTCATAATGTTGAAATGTCTAAGCGGTAAGTGCCAAGAACATTGCACCATCTGAGTGAAATGATGCATTTTGATAAAAGGAGAGGTTCCTATTAGTGGTTTATTACTGAGAAAACACTTCTAAGCTCAAATATGATCATAAACATCCTTCTCAAGTCTCTAAGTGTCCCTCAGCAAGCTCTTCTGCATGACCTCTGAGTTGAATTCAATTTACCTATCCATTTTATCTAAAAATAATATTGTATTTTTATTTTACAATATATTGTATTGCATTAGTACTCTGGCCTTTAGTGGCATTTCCTCTTTGTGGTAGTAGTAAAGAGATCTCTATGTTCTCATAATCTGAATTGATACAAAACTTAAAAATTGCATATGGAATGATTGTATGTTCACTTACTGATACTGTTTTTCAAAAATAGGTTTTGGGGGCCCTGTTTAAAGACTTCGACTTTTGTAAGGTATGTGACATGACGGTAGATTTGGGCAGTAAAGAATTACAAGTGCAATGTAGCTGGTCTCCAAACAAGCCTGAGCACTGCTCGGTGCAGTGTAGTACAGAGCAGTGTAGTAACTAGATGATGAGTCTACTTCCTTTGCTCTGGATGTCAGGAATTATGTCAGGCTGAATGCTTTATGCTGTGACACACCATAGAGGAAGTCCTTAACATGGGAGAGTCAAGTGTTCTGGGCATTGGGCAGCTGGTAGGTGCCAGCCAGGTCACAGATATTTCAAAGCAAGGAGAGCCCTGATAACTATGTATGTGATTCAGAATGCATTAGCTTATTTCACTCTCTTCCTGTCATTCTTTTGTCTTTAAAACCTTTTTGGTCCTCTTAAAATAAGGAAGACATTGATTTTTTCATTTTATTTTATATCTATAGCCCTCGAGCTGAAACTGTGAATATTAAGCAAATGTTTCTATGTTCTATGAGTAGAACTCTAGGGCTGTGTCAAAGTCAGAAGTAGTCAGACACTGCAGTGAGTATAGACAAATATGGGCATTCCTGAATGTTATGTCAGTAGGAATATACTCAAATAACACACAAAAGTTCCCACTTTATATTGAGATCTCTGGGGAAATGTTGCAATACCAGAAAGAAAAGTATCCCTGTATCTAATTTTTCTCCTATATTATCACAATGCTAGCATATTGAATACAATTGTGTTGGCTAGTTACATGTCAACCTGACACAAACTAGAATCATTTGGGATGAGGGGAACCTCAATTGAGATAACACACCCATCAGACTGGCCTATGGACAAGATTGTGGAAGGAACATTTTCTTTATTAACGATTGATGTGGGAAAGCCCTGCTCACTATGGTGGTCCAGGGTGGCATAAGAAAGCAGGATGAACAAGCTAGCAAGTAGCATTCCTCCACAGTTTCTTCCTTTAACAGCAAATAAAAATAACTCAAAGTAGTTAAAAAGCAGGTTCTGTCCTCACTACACCTTCTGCAAAAGTAAAATTTCTTTGATATTTTCTTTTGACTTGGGTTTTTTCCTTGAGATGCGATATCTGGAAAAGGAGAAGTATCATGACAGAGTCCCAGCATCATTTGCTTATTGCCCAGAGTCCTTCCCATTAAACCTTAAGTGGAACTTTGAAAACACACAAAGTGCAGATGTATAGGGACTGTGAATAAAAGTTGTACTTTATGGAGGAGAATGCATTTTCTCCTTTGCTTGTGTTTCTGTTTCTTTTGATGAAGACCTGAGGAAGAATGATTTCTCACACTTCACTTTACCTAACAGTAAAATATTAGCCTTGGAAACATTTTTGGTAATTTAATTCAAAATCAATTACACTATACTTTTATAGTTTTGAATCGAAAAACTCAGTCCAAGAACAAAAGAGAAAGGACTGAAACAGAAAGATTTTAAAAGAGCAAAAAGTAACATGATTATAGACATTGATGATTTGGAGTGTATAACAATACTGACAGATGAAAGCTTGTGTTTGACTGTTGTGTAGGAAGAAAATAAGGAAATGTAAACAAAATAAAAACCTGATTAAAGGACTTTCATAAACTATTGGTTCTCCCCAGTGCTACCAAAGCACTTCACAATAGTTGTTGCCATTCTTTAAAGAGGGATCTAAGGGTGTTATAGAGCCATTGAAAATGGAATCTGAAGGAGACAGGAGACCTTTGCTTGAAGCCTTCCAAAGGCATGAATTCTCAGGTCAAAGGCAGCTTAGTGCCATTTGCGACCATTCAGACACCTTTTCTAATGTCAGCAATGTCTTTAAAAAGAATAAAATGTACATTTTTAGAAGAATTTTGTTATTGATTTTATTGAGTTATACATTTTTCTCTGCTCCCTTCCCTTCTTCTCCCCTCCCCTTCATCCCTCTCCAATGGTCCCCTTGCTCCCAAGCTCCCAATTTACTCAGGACATCTTGTCTTTTTCTACTTCCCATGTAGATTAGATCCATGTATGTCTCTCTCAAGATCCTCATTGTTGTCTAAGTTCTCTGGGATTGTGATTTGTGGGCTAGCTTTCTTTGCTTTATGTCTAAAAATCACTTATGAGTGAGTACATATGACATTTGTCTTTCTGTGTCTGGGTTACCTCACTCAAAAAGATCTTTTCCAGCTTCATCCATTTACCTGCAAATTTCAAGATGTCATTTTTTTCTGCCATGTAATACTCCCTTGTGTAAATGTACCACATTTTCTTTGTCTATTCTTTGGTTGAGGGGCATTTAGGTTGTTTCCAGGCTCTTGCTATGACAAACAATGCTGCTATGAACATAGTTGAGCACATGTCCCTATGGCACGATTGAGCATCCTTTGGATATATACCCAAAAGAGGTATTGCTGGGTCTGGAGGAAGGTTGTTTCCTAATTTTCTGAGAAATTGCCACACTGACATCCAAATGGGGCTTTACCAGCTTACATTCCCACCAGTAATGCAAGGAGTGTTCCCTTTACACCACAACCTCTCTAGCATAAGTTGTCATCAGTGTTTTTGATCGTGGCCATTCTTACAGGTGTAAGATGGAATCTCAGAGTTGTTTTGATTTGCATTTCTCTGATAAGTAAAGATTTGTACATGTCCTTAAGTGTCTTTCAGCCATTTTAGATTCCTCTGTTGAGTTCTCTGTTTAGGTCTGTACTCCATCTTTTTTTTATTGAATTATTTGTTCTTTTGATGACCAATTTATTGAGTTTTTTTTTGTATATTTTGGGGATCAGACCTCTGTCTGATGTGGGGTTAGTGAAGATCTTTTCCTTTTCTGTAGGCTGCTATTTTGTCTTGTCGACCATGGCCTTTGCTTTACAGAAGCTTTTCAGTTTCAGGAGGTCACATTTACTAATTGTCCCTCTCATTGGTTGTGCCACTAGGGTTATATTTAGGAAGTGGTTTCCTGTGCCAAAGCATTCAAATGTACTCCCCACTTTCTCTAATTCTTAAAACAATTTTAAACTTTTGCCAGGCATTGTTACAAAAAATAGGTGAAGATAGCAAATAAGAAAGGAGGTAGTCAAACAGATAGGTGGGAGGAAGCTCTTGCAAGGTAGATATGAAAAATTAGAACTCTGTGTGTGCGTGTGTTTGTATGTGTATATGTGTGTGTGTGTGTGTGTGTGTGGTGAGGCATAGTAATACTCAGGAACTCATAGACTGAGTAGACTGGTAGGCTTGGTCATATGTTGATATAGAATATAGATTCAGTATACCTCACACTTTAAAAATACAACAGAATTTAAATAGGATTTCACTGTCTTTTGGCTATAACACCCAACGAAATGAATTTTACCCTGCTTCCATATTTAGGTTGTGAAAATTTTATTGATGAGCAAAAATACTAAACTGCCTATTGATAATAGTCAGCTATAGAGCAAACAGATGATGCAACATTACTAAGAAGCACAGATGTTACAGCATTACCTTGGTTTCCTTAAAGTGCCTTGTGTCTTCTTGTAGCACACACACATTTTTTTTAGCTTTTGGTCACCTTTTTTACTTGTTTTCTACACTTTCCAGACCATGTAAAGTATTGATATAACTCTAAAACTATAGAAGGATATCATCACAGAGATGCTCAAAAATCAGGTAATAAAATGGGATAAAATATCAACAATTTTTATTGGTAGACCCATGTGTGAAGGGAAACAGAAAGAGAGTCAGGTAAAGATGTATATCTAAGAACCCTCCATATGTACATATTATATATTCACATATATATATATATATATATTCATTCTGTAAGCTCTGTTAGTGTAGAGAACTGTAACTAATACAAATAACTGTATGATGTCCTCCTTATATGCTGCATAATGAGAGAGCTAGTTCAATTCTACACTATTTCTCATTTGCATGAATCTACCTTTGTAACAAGTGTACAAGAGGTAGACCCCAAAAGAAATTAAACTTTGAACATGGAAGGTATTTTTTATAGAAAAAAAAGTTATGAGTTGGCTGAAAAGGCTGGGAGCACCGTCAGACCATGGTGCAAGTGATCATCAGAGAGGAAATGCCTCTTACAAGGGTGATGAGGAAGGTTTCAGTCAGGATGTAAGTACTTCTGTGAGATAAAGAGGGACATCAGACTATCTCATCTTTCTGGAAAAGGCCATCATTTAATCCCCCTGCCTTGATCCACCATTGATGGGGAGTAGTGGCTGGTACAGTGTCATTGTCACAGAAGATATTACAGCACAATAGTCGCGGGTTTTTGTCAGCGACATCCTTTTTAGAAAGAGATACAGGGCAAGCAATTCCAAGGCTCTAAGTACTTTCCTTCAGCAGCCTTTCCTAGTTACCGTATTTCAGTTTTTGTTATCATTTCTAAGAGTAGATGTTGTTTCCTCATGCTTTTTTTTTCTAATAAAAATGAATAGAAATCCAGTTAGAAAAGTCTGAGTTAAAGTATTACTTTGTTAGTATGGGTGCTAGGAAAAGCGTTAGTACATAACCAACTTCCAATATATTCAGCTAATATCGTCTAAACTACACATGAATAAATACAGGATAATATAATCAGAAATGTTTTATTAACTTATTTGTATATTTTCTAAATTTACCTTTCATCACCTCAAACACTACGAATCCTCCATTAGAATGTAAGATCTATGTGTTCTGGAGACATCTATGAAGAATTCAAATATCATCGAAGAATGATGCATAATAGGTATTTAAAGTATTTAACCAACATCTATTGTATAGAATAATTCATTTGTTAGCTCAACATTTGAGATATTGAGATGTTTTCTAATATGTAAAATTTATCATTGCTTTTTATCTAAGTAAGTGAATTCTTAAGCTATACTACCTTCCTTCCTAGGCACAAGCCAAAAAAAAAATCCTCCAGGGAAAAAGATTCAGAAAAAAACCATGAAAAACAGTTATGGTGGCCCACAATCTCTAAGACTATTCTATTGTGAATGTAAAAGCCATAGATATGTATAAATAACAAGTAGTTATTGATATCCTGAAATGTTTTGTCTCACATACATACTTTAATTTTTTGTATTTTGCAACAAATATTTACAGAATCTCAGATATTCTGTTAGTGTTATGGAATTGCGTGTGGTTATACATAACTTTGGATTGCTAACTGTTTTTGGCAATATTTCCTAAGTAGGAACTAGAAAAAGACAGTCCACTATTAGAATTCCACTCCACACAGAACTCTTGCTTTATGATATGTGCGTGTTATTTTCCTAACCTGCCAGCATGCCCAAGGCCTTGGTTGTTCAAAGGACTGTCAACTTTCTTTCAGTAGTGTATCAGGGCACAAGAGCCTATCTCAACAATAGTAAATAAGCTTTTACCAAGTGTGTGGTATAACAGAGAGTGAAATAGAAAGAAAATTCGTCTGCCATTGTGGAGTGTGAAACCCATGGAGCCGGGACCATATCTAATTCTGTGTTCAAAACATGAATTTCAAATGAATGAAAACAATGAAACAACTTTTATTTATAACTATTGGAGTTTCACAACGGTTTCCACCAGAGGTTGTGGGAGGCTCCACAGTAGGAATTTGGTACTTAATTTAAAGTATATGAATTTTTGTCTTGTAAATAGTCATTTTAGTTTCCTGTTTGTTTTAAAGAAATGTAACATTTCCCTTGACATACATAACAAGTATTAAAAATTTATTCACTTTAAAATAAAAGAGACAGGGGCTAGAGATATGGCTCCGTGGTTAAGAGCACTGATTGTTCTTCCAGAGGACCCGGGTTCAATTCCCAGCACCCACATGGCAGCTCACAAATGTCTGAAAATGCAGTTCCACAAGATCTGACACCTTCACACCAATGTACATAAAATAAACTAAGAGACCATGGATGCAAACCCAAACTTCTATACCCAGCCAAACTAGTGTTCACTATCAATGGAGAAAACAAGACATTCCAGGATAAGAACAAATTTAAACAATACTTAGCCACAAATCCAGCCCTACAGAAAGTAATAGAAGGAAAACTGCAACCCAAGGAATCCAACATTGCCAACACTGACTACAATAACTCAGGCATCTAGCGAACCTTCACCAGCACAACTCAAAGAAGGGACACACACAAACTCTACTACCAAAAACAATAAGAATAACCGGAGTAAACAACCACTGGTCATTAATATCACTTAATATTAATGGTCTCAACTCACCTATAAAAAAGCACAGGCTAAGAGATTGGATACAAAAACAGGATCCAACATTCTGCTGTTTGCAAGATACACATCTCAACCACAAAGACAGGCATCTACTCAGAGTAAAAGGTTGGGAAAAGGACTTTCAAGCAAATGGTCCTAAGAAAAAAGCAGGTGTGGCCATACTAATTTCCAACAAAACTGACTTCAAACTAAAATCAATCAGAAGAGATCGAGAAGGACACTTTATACTCATAACAGGAACAATTCATCAGGATGACATCTCAATCCTGAATATCTATGCCCCTAATATAAAAGCACCCACTATGTAAAAGAAATATTACTAGAACTCAAGGCAGACATCAAACCACACACACTAGTAGTAGGAGACTTCAACACACCTCTCTCCAATGGACAGGTCAATCAGACAGAAACCTAATAGAGAATTAAGAAAATTATTGGAAGTAATGGAGCAAATGGACTTAACAGACATCTATAGAACACTCCACCCAAATAGGAAAGAATATACCTTCTTCTCTGCAGCTCATGGAACCTTCTCAAAAATTGACCATATACTCGGAAACAAAGGAAACCTCCACAGATACAAAAGAATATCAGTGTCCACCTGTGTCCTATCAGATCACCACGGATTAAAGTTAGAAGGCAGCAACAATGCTACCCCCAGAAAGCCGACAAACTCATGGAAACTGAACAATCATTAAAAGTTTTTTAAAAAAATAAAATAAAATATGAGACAAATGTGCTTTTGAATTGATAACTCTGTATGTTGATTAAACACTGATAAAGCTTATTTAAAACTGTATGCATTTAAAAATATTTGTACGAAATAAAATGTATGTATAATTTCAACAATGATATAGAAGTAACCATTGATAAGAATTTTTATTCAAAGCCGGGCGATGGTGGCGCACGCCTTTAATCCCAGCACTCGGGAGGCAGAGGCAGGTCGATCTCTGTGAGTTCGAGTCCAGCCTGGTCTACAGAGCTAGTGCCAGGACAGGCTCCAAAGCCACAGAGAAACCCTGTCTCGAAAAACAAAAACAAAAACAAAAAATAAAAAAAAGAATTTTTATTCAGATTACAGTTAGTAACTTTGCATTTTAATTATTATTAAAAAGACATTAAGTATATATATATTTTATTGAGAAACTTTCCATACAATATATTCTGATTATAGTTTCAGCTCTCCCAATTCTTCTCAGATCCACCTCAAGTCTCCAACCTAACCCCACACCCTTATTAAGAAAACAAATAAACAAACAGGAGCAAGGGGCAGAGGGTAGAAGGAAGGGGAGAAGGAGGGTTGAGGAGAACTTGAGGGAATGGGATAGTCAGGATGGAGGAAGGACAGATATAAGAGCAAGGAAAGAGATATCTTGATTGAGGGGACCATTATGGAGTTAGCGAGAAACCTGGCTCTAGAAAAATGCCCAAGAATCCACAGGGATGAGCCCAGCTGAGACCCTAAGCAATCGAGGAGAGGGTGTCTGAACTGACTTTACACTGTAGTTAGACTGATGATTATCTTAAATATCACCATAGAACCTTCATCCAACCACAGATGGGAACAGAGGCCATGACCCACATCAGAGCACTGGACTGAGCTCCCAAGATGCAGTTGAAAAGTGGAAGGAGTGAGAGTATGAGCAAGGAATTTAAGACCATGCGGGGGTCATCCACTGAGTTTGCCTGAGCTAATGGTAGCTCACCAACTCCAACTGGACTAGGAGTGAATGAGCATGGGAACAACCAAGTCCCTCTGAAGGGGCTTGACAGCTTGGGCAGACTGCGGGCCACTGATAGTGACACTGGGATGTGTGTGTTTCTACTGCATATACCAGCTTCATGGGATCCTATTCTCTTTTGATGTAAACCTTGCTCAACCTAGATATAGTAGGTAGGACCTTGGACTTTCCACGGGGCAGGGTGCATGGCATTCCCTTAGGGTTGGAGGGGTAGGGAGGAGGGTCTGTGGAGGGAGAGGACCGGGAGGAGAGGAGAGATTGGGAATTTGGATTGGTTTCTTTAAAGTAATAATAAAAAAGAAAGAAAGAAATCAGTAGGCAAAATCACAAGAAATACACAGACAAACATAAAACCAAAACCCATTAAAAACCCAAAACCAAAAAAAAAAAAAAAAAAAAAAAAAAAAAAAAAAAAAAAAAAAAAAACCATAAGGTATAAGCAAAAAATGTTAAGGAAAAAAACAAAGCAATATAAGACAAAAAGGTGTACAAAAATAGAGTTGTTTCTTTTGTTTTGAGGATCAGGCCTTCCTTGAGTATGGTTTATACACCTAACGAGGCTCCTTTGGAGACAACTAAATTATCCTTTGCAAGTGACACAACTGCAGATAGCTTCTTGTTTTAGGATGGGAGCTGTGTCCTTCTCCCCTCTACTTCTCAGTACTTTTAAATGCTGAGTAGAATTCCATTATGCCCATATGTAATAATGTGCTTATACTTTTATCTGTTGATCTATACTAATCCGTTCCCATTGTGTTTATCATAAATGTTCTGTTCTTCCCGGTCTGTTTTATGCCAGAAATTCCAGCACTTCGGGGGCAGAGATTTCAAACCCAAGGCATCTTTAGTAATAGAATCACAGTCATATGCATTGTTCCTAGCAGAACGGCATTCAACGCAGTACACTGAAGTTCCAAAACAGCCAGATTACAGTTAAAACATCATCTTAATAACCAATATCTGTAATGGCATCTCATAGAGAAATATGCAGGAAGGATAGTCCTCAAAAGTCTATGTGACCTAAATCAAGTATGAAGAGCACTTGCTGTCTCATCCCATTTATGTGAAATTCTGTAAGGGAAACAACTGGCAGCAGCAAATGGCAGACCAGTTGCTATTTGGTGCCAGGATTGTTTGCAAAGAAGGAAAAAAAGAAGGGACTTTTGAGGATCAGAAAATAAACTGCATTTTATTAGAATAATGGTTGGATTCATTTATGTGTCAAAATTGCTAAAAAAAGAAAACTCAAAATGGGTATGTGCAAATTATACACAATAAAAAGTAGACAGTAGACATTCTGTAAGACCAGCTTTTGATTATTAGCAAAAAAAAAGACTTAATTACATCTGCCTATTTTTCTGGAGAATACAAGCATTTAAGGAACCTGGAAATATGCAGGCATTCCACGAGGTCCAACAGCTTTCATTCCAGAGAAGTGTGTCTAGAGGAGATGTTTGATGACCTGTCAGACTTCAATCAAATTCTTACAGGGCAGGTGGCTCAGGTTCTAATATTGCCAGTTTACCAAAGATCTAAATATATGTTAATTATAATTAAATTAATACATGTTTTTGTTTTCTTGTGAGCGGTAGTGAAAGTGGAAAGAACATTCATCATTCTGCCACCTAAAGGCAAATTGTTTGTATTTTGGCATATTCCTCAATTTTTAATGCATTTTTACATATCTCAGATAATATGGTAAGTGCTATTTTATAAGTACATTTTCACTCAATATTAAATCATTAGCATTTTCCTGTCATTAAACTTTCCATAAACATCATTTTAATAACTAGATAATAGCACTTCATATGCCTGTACCATAATTAACTAACACTCTTTTAATGGTCTTTAATTATTCTTTTAAACAGCAGACACATTGCCTGGCACACTGGCTGTTTTACAGCTTCTCTTCCAGTGAACAAATATGCCATAAGCAATTTATGAAGAATTTCCTTGTCTCCCAACCTTTACATTTTGTAAGAAACTAAAAGAAAAAATCGCAGAACTCAAATTTCTGTGCTGCATATATAAAAAAAATGACTAAGCCACTTAATTGACTTGTCAGAAAGTTTCATGTTGGAAGAAAAGAAAAAAAATGGCTTCTCAAGGTTAAAAAGAGAAGCATTTCAAAATAATTTAACATGGTTCTGGGAGTTACACATGTTTAACTGTTTCTCTTATAGTATACATGAATAATTAGATAAAGATAAAATATTGGGTAGTTTTCTTCTTTTTTATTTAAATTATTTATTTATTTATTAAAGATTTCTGACTCTT
>NW_026067930.1:23650733-23705768 GCF_014885135.2 Alexandromys fortis | reverse complement strand
GGGGGGGGGGGGGGGGGGGAAGAGACAGAAATTTTTAATAAATAAATTAATTAATTAAAAAAAAGAAAAAGAAAAAAAAGGAGGGAATCTCAATTGAGAAAATGTCTCCATAAGATTAGGCTGTAGGCAAGTCTGTTGGGCAGTTTCTTAATTAGTCATTGATGGGGGAGACAAAAGAAACCCATAGTGGGTGCTGCCATCCCTGGAACAGTGGTCCTGGGTTCTATAAAAAAGAAGGTTGAGCAAACAATGTTGAGTGCATGTCAGTAAGCAGCACTGCTCTGTGGCTGCTGTCAGCTCCTGCTTCCAGGTTCCTTCCCTGCTTGAGTGGTATCTTGACTTCCTTTGATGATGACCTGTGATGTGGAAGCCTAAGCTGAATAAAACCTTTTCCTCTCCAAGTTGTTTTGGTCATGATGTTTCATCACAACAATAATAACCCTAACTTGAGCAGAAGTTGGTAAAGGCATAGTGGTGTGTTTCTGTAACACACTGGACTATGTTTTGGGGAGAACTGAAGAAGGATTTTCGAAATTTGGGGTAGAGAAACCATTGAGTGTTGGGAGTTCAAGGGCCTTTTCTGTCAGTGCTTTGAAGATAAAAGTGTTGAGGACAGTGCAGGTGATGGAGGTCTGACTCACAAGCTTTCAGAAAGAAACAAAGACGTTAACATCCATTTGTGTGAAGAATATGTGGTGTCTGGTCAGCTGGAACTAGAAGAATTGACTGTGATTAAAGAGAGAACAGAACCACTAAATTAAAACCTGTACTGAGATGCTGGTCAGCTGGAGCTAAGAAGTAGCGGTGATTAAGAAGAGACGAACATCACTGGGGTGAGATTTTCTGGGAAGTGTTTCCACACACAGCACGTTAAGCACAAAGAGGCTGTGTTCCAGAGTCAGCCAAGGACTCTGCACCCAGCGTTGGTATTGTAAGACTCACCGAGATGATACGGGTTTTGAAAGCATGAAGGGATCAGGGAGAGCAGCTGAGGCTTGGCACTGTCGGATACCAGAGAGGGCATTGGTAAAGATTCAGCCTCAGTAGTTGGTAAAGTTCCAGGATTGAAGGTGTCGTGCAGAAGTTGAGAGTTTTCACCATGAAGAAATCTATGAGAGACTATTAGTGAAAGTGCAGCCTAGATGCAGCAGAAGACCCCAACATTTTGGAGATGCTGGTACCATGGGATAACAATCAAGAACAGTGGTGGAATGGAACCTATCTGATCTTAGAAAAATGATAGGTTTTGTGTGTGTGGCAGAGGGCAGAGGCAGAGAAATAACCTAAGCCTTTTGGAAGAGATCAGTTATGAGTGGATCCCAGTTACTGGAGTTTGTGTTATTTATACTGTTAGGGGGTTGCTTTTGCTTGATTAAGATTGTGACTGTGACAGGGTCTTTCCCTCATGGAGAAAGTATTTATTGTAAATTTGAATATTTATAGGAACAAACAACCGAAAGACTTGATTTTTAAAAGAGATTTTGTATATTTAAGGAGATTGAATTAAAAAGAAAATTTGACCAGGCTAAACTGCTGCCTGAGGTCATGCCTGGGTCCATGACCCAGCTGCAGCAAGGATCTGTGTTGAAGTTTGTGGCCCAGGTTGTCACTAGGGCCAATACAGAGGCTTGGGATCAAGGCTACAGACTTTGACTTGGCTGCAGTCTGAGGGCCACACCACAGCAGGGACCATCCAGATATGGACTGGCTGTACTAACACCTGTGGCATGTTGTCATCCGGGCACAGCCAGACATTGGGTTGACCCACCCTAGCTTCTACCCCATCTAGGACGAGCTGGAGCTGGTGAAGGGGCTAGTTCTGTGGAACAATGCCCACAGGATCTCCAAGACTCATGGTAGCCACAGAATAATCCATAGGAGTTCTGGTGAGGACCTAGTGGTGATGGTGTACAAGAAATCAGAGGTCTTGAACCAGACCTCACTGCAACGTATTTGACAGTAAAAATGATGGGACAAAGAGGTGTATACTATATGACACACTGAAGCCTCCACTGCTATCAGGATGAACGTAGAGGTGTTAAAAAAGCAGGCAAGAAGGTGAAGTAAAGAGATTTTTTTTTTCTGTTGTGGTTTTTGTTTTCTTTTGCTTTTGTTTGTTTTCTTTTGTATTTGTTTGTTTTCTTGCTTCCTTTGACTTTTTTCCTCATGGGAACATGGCAGGGATGAAGGGAAAATAGGTGGGACTAGGAGGTGAATGGAATTGAGCTCCATTATGTGAAACTCCCAAAGAATCAATAAAGAAGGTATAAAAAAAAAGGAAAACAAAACAAAAAAAAACAAACTTTTAATGTGTTTGAATTTGTAAAGGCTATGGGACTTTTAATGTTATTTGTGCTTTATATTATATTATACATATTATTATTTATTTTATATGTAATATAAAGTATGTAATTATATATTATTTATATAAAATATATTTTAAATGATATATTTATTTATTTTATATAAAAATTATTATGTTGCAAGTAATAACATTTATACCTTATATAAATAAATGTGCCATGAGGAAATAAATGAGGAAGGGGAGATTTTAATTGAAAAGTGACATGTTTATGTGCCAAGTTGACAAGCGGTCTCCTGTACTGGCTAGTTTTATGACAACTCGATGCCAGTTAGTCATCAGAGAAGAGGAAGCCTCAGTTGAGAAAATCCCTCTGTAAGAGCATACTGTAGGAAGGCCTAGCAGGACATTTTCTTAATTGGACATAGACGGGGAAGGGAAAAATCCATTGTGGATGGTGACCTCACTGGGCAGGAGGTGTTGGGTTCTATAAGAAAGCAGGCTATAGAGCAAGCCATGAGGAACAAGTCAGTAAGGAGCACCCTTCCTTGGCCGCTGCATCAGTTTCTGCTTTCCAGTTCCTGCCCTGCTTGAGTTCCTATCCCGACTTCCTTTTATAACAAAGTGTGATGTGAGCGCCAAATAAAACCTCTCCTTTTTTCAGTTTGCTTTGGCCATAGTGTTTCATCACAGCAAGAGTAACCTAGCTAGGACAGTTCTTTATCTCAATTATAGCTTCTCAAAGTGTGTTCTGTCATTTCTGTCATATTTCACCCAGTTATGTCTTTTTAGAAAGTTACTGCTTCTGACCGTTACTGAGTGGCAAATATCACAAACCTCATGGATTTGACTTGGTCCTTCTCTCTGTTCTAATGCTCTGCTTTATTTTTCCAGTGCTGTGTTTGTCAGGGGCCTGCAATCATCTCCTCTTGCATTCTTTCATTTGTGCATGTGTTTCTGAGTCTCAAGTTGCCTAAGGGACAGAACTTGTTACAAGTGCCTGTGGAGCCTATCTGGGTCCGGCCTAGACAACTTCAAAGTGCTGGCTATTGTTTTGGCTCATCCTAACACTGATTGTACTGCACTATGTGAAGAAAAAGAGTCTCAGCCTGTGATGTCACAGATCTGGGACTGTGTTATGAGGGGTGGAAGGGTCTCATCCCATGATGTCACAGATCTGGGACTGTGCTATGTGAGGAGGAAGAGTCTTGAACTGTGATGTCACAGACATCTGTATAACTAGGTAACCAAACTGATATACAGTACTACGGTTTAGATATTCTCTGTATCAAATCTATGTGCCCTATATACAATAGGCTGGGTTTTATAAAACATAAATAAAACTACCAGTTAGGTTCAAATGAGTGAAAAATCATACCTCACATTTCATCTACATTAAATTTGGGGATGGAAATTTATTACTTTAGTGTCTGTGAATAATAACTATTTTATTGAGTTTTAAATTTTTATACAGATATTTAAAACCTATGAGTAAAAGCAAAACTAACTTACAGTTTCTTTTCAGGTTATTTACTAAAACTGAAATTAAAGTTTCCTTGATGCTTTCATAGTAATGTTCAGATATGTGATGTGATCATATTGATGATACAGTATATTAGATAAAGCCATAATAAGTTGAAACCAAGTTAGGATTTTTAAGGTTAATCAATACAGCTCTCAATTTAATAGATGAATTTATATTCATCACCAATGAGGTGAAAGATCATAGAAAATGGCTGGTTAAAACATTCAGTAAAATCCCCTGGCAACTGCCCATTTTCTTGACACCATTGCTATGCAGTTCATGAGGGCACATCAGGGCTACGTCTGAGTCAGGGTCAAGGGTTCTGGGAAAACAGGTGTCGTTCAGCTCATCTTACTTGACAGTCCAGGGCAGTGAGGTCGCTGACCCAGCGGAAGGAAAGTTGGCCCAACAACAGTGGCAAGTTGTTCGTTTGACATCCTTTGTACCACTTAGAAGGTTTCTTTCTGTTTGGATGCACAATGACTTCGTTTTCAATGATCTGAGGAATTTATGAGGCCTCTGGAAACCCTCAGGACTCAAGGTAAAAGACACCTGTAAAGTGACAAACTGTGGCTTTGATCTGTGCTTGGCGATTTGTTGACAATTCTGACTTTTATCATAAGTATATATAAAATAAGCTACACAGATATCCGAGAAAAAGTTGAAAACTCTGTTCTGGTTGCTATGAGTAGGACGGAACATATGCTTTACTTTCTTAAATGATCGCCTTTTCTCTTTCTGATTCCCTTTATCACATTCCTCCTTCTTCAGCTATTCTTTCCTCCCATCGTGGAACCACTTCTCTTCACACACACACAAACACACACATACACACACACCACAGAGAAACACACACAAGCACACACACACACCACAGAGAAACACACATACACCACAGAGAAACACACACAAGCACACACACAAACACAAAGATATGCACATATACACATCCAGACACACATAAACACACACACACATGCAGGCAAATATATACACACAGACATATACACAGAGACACACAGACATATACACACATTCACACACAAATACACACAGAGAAGCACACACACACGCATATAAACACAGAAAGACGCACACATAGACACACACAGACATAGATATGTAGACATACAGAACACACACAGATACATGCAGACAGACACAGGCAAACATATACACATAGACTCTCTCATACACATACACACACACACACTGAGAGACACAAATTTCTGAAACATAGGAGGTTTTATAGAATATTTTATAGTTTCCTTTTAAGGGTATATATTAGAAATACAATTTGGAATTTGGCACTCTTGGAGACATTACTTGAATTATAACTTCAATTAACAAGTCTATTTATTTTGTCTAACAACAAATTGTATAATTTCTGCTTTCTGTTCTTTTTAATGAAGCAATTCTTTATGAAGTTCCGGTTAAGAATCATTGTAAAATTTTGAAAGGATAGGCATTCCACTAAACACTACTAATAGGTTGTAACTTAAGTTTTATATATTTGATTCCCGCAATATTGCGGTATATGTTTTGAGAGAACATGGGATTTACTATGTACTGTTGAAAGCCAGTATACATGAAAGGAATGGAAAGTTTATTAAGATATAAACAGTAGTAACATATCACCATTTACTGTCATAGAGTGCCATTGTTGAAAACAGCTATTAGTCCTTTTTGCCAACCTAAATAGTAAAGTTGCTTAGATAAATGGAATACATAAAATTGATTTATATCTATTAGAATAAGACTTGAAGGAAACACTAAAGCAATAAGTGTTATGTTTTGTTTATTTATTTTAATTTGTATTTATTCTTCACTCATATAATAATCAATGACTGAAGCTTCCACTCCCTCTTTTCATCCCAATTTCCCTGCATTCACTCTTTTTGGTCCACCCCATTCTCCCAATCCTCCCGAAAAGGACAGATTTCTCAGGGGCATCTACCAGACATGGCATGCATGGCAAGATACAATAGGACAAAGGCACACATCAAGGCTGGACAACACAACCCAGTAGGAGGGAAAGGTCCCAAAAGCAGACAAAAGAGTCAGAGATAACCTACTCCCTATATCAGGAGTCTTCCAGAAACACCAAGAGACAATAACCCTAACATATATGCAGAAGACCTAGTGTAGATCCATGCAGGCTTCATGATTGCTTTTTCAGTTTCTGTGAGCTCTCATGACCCCTTCTTAGTTGACTCTATAGGCCATGCTCTCCTGGTATTCTTAACTCCTGGGGACCCCACAATCCTCCTTTCATTCTTCTGTGAGGGCTCCCCAAGCTTTGAGGAGAGTGAAGTGATGGAGACTTCCTACCTGGGCTCTCTCTCTGCCTAGTTTAGTGGTGGGTTTCTGCATTAACTCCCTTCAGCTACCATCAGCAGCCTCTGATGACTACTGGACTAGTAGTCATTGGTCTATGAGTATAGCATAACAGTCTCAGGGATCATTTCATTGAGTATTTATTTATTTTATTTTCTTTTACCAGTTGTGTTTGGTACCACCCTAGGTCTCTGTGTTATCCAGCTTCCAGTTCCTGGTTATCCAGGCAATGTCAGACATGGGCTTTTCTTGCATCATGGACCTCAAATTAGAAGAGTCGTTGGTTCACCATTCTTACAAGTTCTGTGCCAACACTTTCCAGCACGTCTTGCGGGGAGGACAGATTGGGGGTCAAAAGTCTTGTAGCTGGGTTGGTGTCTTAGTTCCAACACGAGAAACATTTCCTGGTTTCTGTTAGATCCATTTGGTTTATAAAGTCTGTTAGCTCCAGTATATCTCTGTTTAGGTTTTGTTTGGATGACCTACATATTAGTGGTAATGTGGTATTGAAATCTACCTCTATCAATGCATGAGGGTCAATAAGTGATTTAAGCTTTAGTAATGTTTCTTTTTCAAAGGTGGATGCCCTTGCATTGGAACCATAGATGTTAAGAATCGAACTGTCATCTTAGTGAATTTTTGCTTTATTGAGTATGAAGTGTCCTTTCCCATCTTTTTGATTAATTTTAGTTTGATTAATTTATTTTGTTAAATATTAAAAAGACTATACCAACTATAGTTATATTGATTTGGAAAATCTTTTCCAACCATTTACCATGTGATAATATTTATCGTGGATGTTGAGATGGTTTTCTTATATGCAGCAGAAGGATGAATCTTGTTTTCACATCCATTAAGTTAGTTTGTGTCTTTTTATTGGGGATTTTCATTTTTATTGAGAGATATCAATGACCAATGACTGTTAATTCCTGTTATTTTGTTGTTGTTAGTATTGTTGGGGGTGTTAGTGGTAGTGGTAGTGTGTGTGTGTGTGTGTGTGTGCGTGTGTGTGTTTCCCTTCTTTTGGTTTTGCTGCTGTGGAATTATTTATTTCCTGTGTTTTCACATGGGTAGTTAACCTCCTGGGGTTGGAGTTTTTCTTCAAGTATATACTGTAGGGCTTGATTTATAGGTAAATTATTTAAATTTTACTTTATCATGGAATATCTTGTTTTCTCCATCTATGATGACTGAAAAATTTTCTAGTAATAGTAGTCTGTGCTGACTCTTGTCGTCTCTTAGAGTCTGCAGGAAATCTGGCCTGGCCTTCTGGCTTTTAGAGTCTCCATTGAGAAGTTGTATGTAATTTTAATAGGTCTGCCTGTATATGTTACTTAATCTCTTTTTATTGTTCTGTGTGTTTAATAATTTGATTATTATGTCTTGAGGTGACTTTATTTTTTGGTGCAATCTCTTTGGTGCTCTGTATGCTTCTTGTACTTTTATAGGTATCTCCTTCTTTATGTTAGGAAAATTTTCTTTTTGATTGTGTTGGAAATCTTTTCTGGGTCTTTAAGCTGAGATTCTTCTTCTTTTCTTGCTATTCTTTGATTTGGTCTTTTCATAGGGCCTCAGATTTCCTGGATGTTTTCTGCCTGGAATGTTTTAGATTTTTTTTCCAGCAATGTATCTATTTCTTCTATTTTATCTTCAACCCCTAAATTTCTCTTTTCTATTTCCTGTATTCTGTTTGTGAAGCTTTCTTCTGTAGTTACTATTACTTACCTAAAGTTTTCATTTCAAGAATTCCCTCAATTGTGTGTGTGTTTAATTTCTATTTCCATTTTCAGGTCTTGAAGAGTTTTATTTCTGTACTCCCAACTGTTTTGTTTTGTTATTTTGGCTTTCTAATTATGAAAATAGAAAAAGAGATAAACTGTAGATAAAATGGTAAATTATAATTTACTGTCAAATCCACAAGAGTAAATATAATAAAAATAGCCCTTTTCTAGTGAAGTAAAATCTGAATACATAAGAAATATAGTTAAATTAGAAGCACAAGTTAAATTTTCAAATAAGTGTGAATGGGCATTTTTTTCTCATAATACAGAAAATTTGAGATGGGTTAATTTTTGTAAGAAATAAACTCATAGCACCGGATTCAATGATATCTAAGCTCTTTTGGTGTTTAGCAATATATGCCAAGCAAATACATCAGGAGACAAATGGACATTGCCATACTCAAAACTGAATAAATAGACTTCAGACTAAAACCAACGTAATGATCCAGAGAAGGGTACTTCATTCTAATCAACAGAATAATTAACCAAAAAATTATTACAATATTATGTGTATATTATATATTTAAAATGATTTATTTATACATACATGCATACACACATACACACTTTGGTACTTAGATGCCACTTATGGCACTAATCTCAATGGTACTTAAGGACCAAAACCAGAATAACCTGTAACAGTGCACTCCACGTTCTAAATGACAACTACCAAATAAACTACTCTCCCTGGCAAAACTATCAACCATAGAAGAAAGCAAAGGTATAACTTTCTATTTTACCGACAGCCTAAAAAACATATCAAGCCCTTTAAACAATCCTAAAGAGAATCCTGGAAGCCATATTTTGAACGGGAGTGAACAAATCCAGCCAATGTCTCTAGAGGAAAAACAAAGCTGCAACCAATGAAATACAAAACACTACTAGGAACACAACCCAACATAAATACAACAAAGTGGCTACATTCAACCCATAGTTTCCAATAATACCTTTAAATATTAATGACCTCAACTAACCGGTCAAAATACATTGGTTGCCTAATAGATACAAAATCAAACCCTGCCTATCTGTTGTTTACAGTAAATTTACCTTAGCTTTAAAGATAGGTATCGCCATTAGAGAAAGGACAGAAAAAGCATTCTAAGCAAAAAAAATCAGGAGAAAACAGGCATTACCTTCTTAATATCTGGGAAAGTAGACTTCAAGCTAAAACCGTTTGAAGAGACAGAGAAGGAAGGCTGTTCAATTGAAATTACATATTTATACACACGTATCACTCGGGTTCAACAGATTTCATAAAAAGCCCACTTTTGTAATTATAGACACAAATTAACACCAAGCCAACAATAGTAGGTGATTTCAACACCCCACTTTCTTCAGTAAATAGGTCATCTGCACAAAAGCTAAACATGGAAATCAGAAATTAAGTAGCACCTTACATTAAATGGACTTAACGGATATCCATTGTATATTCCAGGCCCCGGTTGTACATGCATATGTATGGATGTATGTATATATGTAAACTTCTCTAAAATAGACTATACCCTGGAACAGAAAGCAAATTTAACACATATTTTTAATTTTAAAAAATTTCTTGTATTCCATCTGACTGTTAAGCAATTAAAATTAAACTTTACAGCAAATAAATCTCTAGGAAGAACATAAACTCATGGATATTAAACAACTAATTAGTGAATAATTTATAAGTAAAAAAGAGAAAAAGAAAAGAATAATTAGATGGTTCTGAACTAAACTGCAATGAAAATACAATGCAAGAAAATCTGTGGGAAACATCAAAAGCATTTCTAGGAGTGAAATTTAGAACCCCTGTTCTTAGATTGAAAACTCAGAAAGAGTACAAATAGAAGCCTTAAAGTTGCAATTCAAGAGTTTAAAAAAATCTAGAAACCCCTTAAGTAAAATTTAATGCATTTTAATAAAGATAAAATTAGAAATTAATGAAGTAGAGGCAAAGAAAACAATACAAAGAATCAAAGAAACTAAGATCTGTTTCTTTGAAAAATAAACCAGGTCTCAACAGACCTTTGACCCAACTAAATAAAAGGAAGAAAACCATGACCTAAATTGAGATAATCAGGAAAAACAAGAAAGCATTAGAATATTATAAAGAATAAACTAGGAACCTGCACTTTATTAAGTTGGGAGGGGTGAGAAAAAAATGGTTAAATTTCTTGATTTGTTCAAAACACCAAATTTTAACCAAAAGAGAAAACCCTAAATGCATCCATAATTAATGAAAAATTTGAAACAGTAATTAGATGTATTTACAGCAGAACTCTATCAGGCTTTAAAGGAAAATATTCAAACAATCATTTTTAAGTTGTTTAAAAAGAAAAGAGAAGAAAAGAAAGGAAGAAAGAAAGAAAGAAAAGAGAATAACATTTCCCAAATCGTTCTATGAAACCAGTATTACTCTAACAGCAAAACCAGGTAAAGATATAGCAAAGTTAAAGCAAATCTACAGAAAAATACACATGATGACAAATGTAAAAATTCTAAATAAAATGTAGAGAATCTTCAAAAACTAAAAGGTCATCTACCATATGACCCATTGTTACCACACCTTAACATATGCGCAAAGGAACTGATACACTATTCTACATATAGCTGGTCATCAGTGACCAACTGATGTTCCTTTATTCACAATAGCAAGGAAATAGAAAAAAGTGTAAATCTCTAGATGAATGGATAATGAAAACTGGTACATAGAACAAGTAATGCTATTCAACTATAATGAAAAATGCAATCATAAATTACATGTGCATAAATCATAAAAATGCAGGTAAATTGGTGAATCTATGGAAGGATTTCCCTTGCTCTTAGATTGGGAGGATCAACATAGTAAAAATGGCAATTCTACCAAAGGAAATTTATAGATTCAATGCAATCCTCATCAAAATTCTTCACAGATTTGAGAGGACAATAATCAACTTTATATGGAAAAACAAAAAACCCAGGATAGCCAAAACAATCTTATACAATAAAGGATTGTCTGGAGGCATTACCACCCCTGACTTCAAACTCTATTACAGAGCTACAGTATTGAAAACAGCTTGGTATTGGCATAAAAACAGAGAAGTCGACCAATGGAATAGAATAGAAGACCTGGACTTTAACCCACAAACCTATGAACACCTGATTTTCGATAAAGGAGCTAAAAGTATACAATGGAAAAAAGAGAGCATCTTCAACAAATTGTGCTGGCATAACTGGATGTCAATCTGTAGAAGAATGAAAATAGATCCATATCTATCACCATGCACAAAACTCAGGTCCAAATGGATTAAAGACCTCAATATCAGTCTGAACACACTGAACCTGAGAGAAGAGAAAGTGGGAAGTACTCTACAACACATGGGCACAGAAGACCACTTCCTACGTATAACCCCAGCAGCACAGACATTAAAGGCAAATAATATAAGCTATTGCTATTGCCTTTAGTTGCTTCTCAGAGGATGAAGATACATTGTTATTGCAGAAGACACCAAAGACTTAGGACACAGGACTTGATTGACCTGAATTAGAATTAACCTGAAGCTCTCCTTCCTGTGGAATAGAGAAAAAATATACAGTTCTTTCTAGTGGCAATGACTATGACTCCCAATGATGAATAAAGCAAAATATCCCTAAAGCTGCAATCGCAACACCCATGTGGTAATTAACAGCTGTCTATTTGAATTTAAGGTCCACTCAACAGGAGGGTCATCTTGCTTGATACTAGAAACCAAGTCAAATCCCAGAATTTTAAGATCACTAATCTTAGAAGAGATCCTACCACTGCCACTTTTCTAAACTTGCAGCTACATTCTAAAAAGTACACTAATGAACGCATGTAATTATTGTTTTCACCCTTCATCAACAAATGCTTCTCTTTACAGCAAATAAGGACAGGTACAGCAAATTGCAGCTGCACACAATGGAATTTAATGGACTGTGGGCAGCCTAGCCCTAGTAGATACATCTACAGTACAACTTCTTGTCCCAAAGTTCAGACAGCAATGGAAAAGGGGTGCAGGAAGATGATAAGAGGCAGAGGAGGAGAAATTCTGTGAGACTGTCGCCTAGAGATTTATGGCTAACAAGGCTTGAAACATGACAATTCCAATAATAAATATAACATGGAAGGCAGAAATTATAAGGGATCCAACTCCTAGACAAAGAACTATAGGCAACTAATAAGAGCTGACTGAGGGAGACAGCAAGACAGCTACAAATAAGAACTCAGAGAAGTTGTAGCATCATGCAAAACACCTGTGAAAAAGTCCAAGCCATACTAAA
This sequence comes from Alexandromys fortis, assembly GCF_014885135.2. Lineage (NCBI taxonomy): Eukaryota > Metazoa > Chordata > Mammalia > Rodentia > Cricetidae > Alexandromys > Alexandromys fortis. The sequence goes on along the minus strand of NW_026067930.1, from coordinate 23,693,566 downwards.
TGTAAGGATGGAGGAAGGAGTTGGGCCTGAAATTCCACCTCTAGCCAATGAACAACAGAGAGTTGCTGAGAGAAGTCAATTTTCTCTCAGTATGTAGTCCATGATAAGTTGACCATGCAGCAAATTTGCTCTATGATGTCGCTTAATTAAATTTAAAATGATGAAAATTTGGGTCATTAGTGAACTGTGTGTGGAACTGGTGAAGAGCTGAGGCAATACGAATGATTATAATGTAACAATCTCAAATTATTCTCAAAGAATTAATACATTTTCCTTTTGCAAGAAGGAAAAGGTAATGATTCTGTTTGTTAGTGCTAAGTTCAGGGAATGGTCCCACCCATAATTAAGGTGGGGGAAACTTCTCACATCAATTAGTATAAACAAAATAATGTCCCATGGGCATGGCCTGAAGTGCAACCACCTGGTGATCCTACTTTCTGTCAAGTTGATAATACTAAGCACAACTTCAACCCATAAGGTGGAGAAATCCAATCAAATTTCACGCCATGCTTAACTTCCAAATAAAACAAGATCATAATTCTGCCTAATTTAACTGTTTCACATAAAACGATAAACACATTATTTCTCCCCCAGAATAGTTAGCAAAACCCCTTGAGGAATACTTGATCATTTAATGTCATGTAACTTAAATCTGAAAATATAGAATTATAGCCCTTAACCATTAATATTATTTTAATTGGGGTTACCATAATAAAGAAATAAAAAATAGAAAGCCTAAATATCTGTTTAATGTATGCATATATATTCTCAAGCATATATAAAATGAAATGTTCATGCAAGTATTCAGTTCTGTAACTGTTAATGAGGGCTTTACCACTATCTTCTTTATTATGAAATACATAACTTTTAATCCTCAGTTAAGTACTCCATTGAGACTTGGTTTGAATGTCCTGTGAATCAACATCCTACATGGTACTGATTCTTTGCTAACCAGGGTTACTGTATCTAGGAATCGAGGTAACCTGGTAAAGCTACCTATATCTTCATTCCTAAGAGCCGTTTATTATCTTGAGCTGGGATATTGTTGTTTACATGATATCAATAAGAGGCAACCTAAAGGATTTCTTGCACTTAGGACCTACTTTTCCTGACATCCTCTGTGAAGAAAACAGTCCTGCTTCCCATGATAGTCTGAACAATCACCCCTCCTAGAACTGTTATTCCTTCTTTAACCTGTTGATTTAAGGACAGCAGGGCCCAATGTGGCTAGGAAGAAGTCTTATATTCTAGTTCAATAAAAATATTCTTGTGCCTTCTGGTAGCACTTAAAATGTTTAAGTCTTTGATGGTGTCACTAAGCTCTATAATCTTCAAGGAATGCTTTTGGATCAGTGTTTCTTTGATAGAGGTGATTCCAAAGTCTTTCATTCGACCTTTCCAAATTGAATAGGTCTCACTTTGTAGGTTCGGGAACCAATGTAGGGATTTTCTTAACTTGTAAGTATGTCTATCTGAATTATGCATTTTAGGTCTTGGGAAATAATCACAAGATAAGTTTAGAATAAGTTGAAAGATTCTATCAGATTCAATATAAGTTGAAATTTGGGTAAATCTCCAGTGATCCTCTGACCTCTATAAGCCTCCACTTTAACTGGAGTGCCACGTTGTCTTTATGAATATCCTAAAATTAATGACAATTCTAAGATAGCATTTAGCAGACCCAGAATGTTCTGATTATTTCATTTTCTCCAATGTACCATACCCCAGTAAAAGGCCTGAAGGCCCTTTGCAGAAAGATGGGACAAAGTTTGATAGAAAAAAATTTCAATATTGTAACAAAGTCATTACATAGGTGTCTAGTTATTCTTGTTAAGAAGTTCCTAATCTGCAAACTGGTTAAATTCTTAAAATTGTTTGATCTTTCGTAATTCCAAATGGCCTACACAAGACTAAGAATCTAATTTGGAAAAACTCATAGACAATACTCAGGGCAGGCAGAGATGCTGTGGGAGAGATAGCTATTGTATTTATTGAATAAGCTCCTAGGGAGTTACTCATTATCCAGAGGATGGCTTCTCACCTGTGCCCACACAAGTGGACCCGATTAAACCCTGTGGGTCACAAGTGATAACATAAAACAAAAGGACAGAAAGTGGGAGAGGTCATTTTGCCATCAAGTGAGTGCATGGTGAACAAGGAAAGAAGATAAAATACATGTATAACAATGTCAATGTCAAACAATACATTAATTAAGAAGTAATAACCTCATAAACCTTTATCTACTTCTATTGGTTAAGTTTCTAATTTGCTTGTCTGTCTGTCTTGCTTGATTGCTTACTTTTTTTTGCTTTGTTCTTGTTGTTTTTATTTTGTCTAGTTTGAAAGGAGACAGAGACAGAGACCCACAATGGAGCACCGGACTGAAATCTCAAGGTTCAAATCAGAAGCAGAAGGAGAGAGAGCACAAGCAAGGAACTCAGGACCGCGAGGGGTGCACCCATACACTGAGACAATGGGGATGTTCTATCGGGAACTCCCCAAGGCCAGCTGGCCTGGGTCTGAAAAAACCCGGGTTAAAACCGGTCTCGCTGAACATAGCGGACAATGAGGACTACTGAGACCTCAAGAACAATGGCAATGGGTTTTTGATCCTACTGTACCTATTGGTTTCGTGGGAGCCTAGGCAGTTTCGTGGATGCTAACCTTACTAGACCTGGATGGAGGTGGGTGGTCCTTGGACTTCCCACAGGGCAGGGAACCCTGATTGCTAGTTTTAATTTTTCAGCAATTTTTTTCTATTCTTAACAATGATATCTCTCAAAATTATTCAAGAAATAATGGCATTTAAAGACAAACACAAAGGCAATTCAGGACAGCAATAAAGAAAAAATTTAGTGGATTATTATACATGAGAGAAGAAAGACAGTTTAATTTATGAGTTATAAGAAAGAACACTTTGCATGAAGGGAACAAATAAGCATACAATTTGGTAAGGAATCAAGCACATTCTATGTAGCAAACCAGAAAATTCTTAGTACTATGAAAATAAAAGAAAAAATAGTTTTATTTAAATCTACAGGATCGTATGAATCAACAATTCCAACTAACAATAACCTTAAAAGCAAATAGACTCAACTCATAAAAAATAAGATACAGAAAAATTGACTAGATCACAAAACAAAATCTAGCTTCATGTTGTCTGATAGCACTATGAAAATGCAAATGTATGTCCCATCTAACTAGCAAAGATATTCAAAACTAAGAGATAAAGGATGTAAATCAAATTACTAAGAAAGTAGAGGCCATAAACAAGTATGTATAAAATTTTTATGTTTATGTATGAATATATATACATATATATGTAATAAATAGATTCTGAACCAAAGTTTGTTAGAAGATAGTGAGAGAGAAATATAATTAATGAAGCTAATTGAATTTTTAATTTATGAAGAGGTTATTAAAAATGTAACTATCCATGCACTGAATATTGGAGCTCCAGTTTTATAAAGCAAACATAAAAAGGTGTAAAAAAGTCAAGCAGAAGACTTTACTATCCTCCTCTCCTTAGCATGTCTTTCAAATTAAAAGTCAAAAAAGAAACTTTAGAACCAAATTATACCATAAACAACTATGTTTGACATAGGTCTACAGAACATTCCATCAGATGGAGGATACATACACCTCAAAGTGGTTCACAGAATGTTCTCTAAAATTGATCACATTATAGATTGCAATGTAAACTTTAAGAAATACAAAAAAACCCTAGAGTTAATTTCTTGTATCTTATCAGAAAAGACCACAATGGAATGAAAATAAAAGTAGACAATGAACAAAAGCTTAGAAATTACATGAATATTTGTAGATTAAATAATACACTCTGTTGAAGATATGGAGACATTTTAGCATACCTAGCAACAATAAAATTATACTACACTATGAAAGATTCTCTAAGATAAGCCAAGGTAATTCAAATTTTATAGGTATAGGTGACCACATTAAGAAAATAAAACAATCAAATATTTCCATCAATCCAGTAATCAACTACAAACCTCTAGCAAATGATAAGCCCAACCCAGGTCAAGTAACTTGCAATAAAAAGCAAATATTACACGTATTAGAGTGACTGACTATCTGTGACTGAAAAGAGCATGGTACATGGGCTTGTGAAAGTTGCTTAGCTATTAATGAATCAGAACTAATTTTGGCTTTCAAGCAAGTGCTTCACACTTTTGCAGCTTCTCTCCTGGTAATTTCTTATTCCCAGTGCTATGCTTAGTCATACTGGAGCCTGAAGCAAAACGATACATGAGTAACACTAATCCTGTGCTTATTTAAAATTTTGATATTTGCTCACCATGGGTTTATTTGCATAAATTTTAATTTGAAAATCTGAATAAAATGTTATATATTCTGATTACTGGATTTTTATTCCTTCTCATATTTTGTGATCATGAAAGGACCTCATTTACCTTACTGTAATCTTGGCTCTGACTGCCCTATTAGACAACATGTAACTCTAGTCTTAGAGTATCCCAATCACTCCACACTCCAAATTATACCTTGTGATGAATTAGTCAAGTTGCCACATCAAAACACAACCCAAGGTAATTCTTATCTGCCAATTTGAGAATAGATATGGGCTTACAATCCTTTGAATTTTTGATATTAGAATAATGGAATATTTTTCCAATTTGGGGAGATACTAATTTTTAAATATAATACAGTTTTCAAATTATCTGAAAACTTAAATATTAACTGTTGGCATACAAAAAAGTTCCACAATATCCCGGAATGGAGTATAACAAAGGCTTATTTACCTGGGGATAAACTCACAGAGTAGTGATCTGCAGTACTCTGCATGCACTGGGAACTGGAACTGAATCCAGCAGCCAAGAGGTCCATGAATGCTTTTTGTCTGTATTTATTGTACATGAGATCATGCTCAAAATGGACTGGTATCTTAAAGACTATTTGTTGAAGGAGTTCTTACAGCACCTCCCCTTTTTACTATATAAGTGAGTTCTAAACCTAATACAAAACTATATTAAAAAAAATATCAAGTATTGTCCAGGGAAAAGAAAAGGCAAAAACATGTATAAGAATAAAATTAGAGCCGGGCAGTGGTGGCACATGCCTTTAATCCCAGCACTCGGGAGGCAGAGGCAGGCGGATCTCTGTGAGTTCGAGACCAGCCTGGTCTACAACAGCTAGTTCCAGGACAGGCTCCAAAACCACAGAGAAAACCTGTCTCGAAAAACCAAAAAAAAAAAAAAAAAAAAAAAAAAAAGCATAAAATTACAACCAGCATAAAAAACATCAAACAAGAAACATATGCTAAATGTTCTGATAGTTATCATATCCTAAGGAATCTAAGTCTTATATTTAAAATGTCTTGGCCAAGTCATGAGAGGAAAGTAACTATGACTATTTCGTCTTCAACCCCATCAAAGACCTGAGAAGGGAAGTAACATTACTAGAGTAAACAAGAACTGCAATTGAGAAACTTCCAAAAGGTGCAAGAAATGATGGAGACAATTGGCTACCTGGGCAATTACCCAAAGTCTCATTTGCAATATGGGGACAACCAACTTTTGGCTAGAGTAACTGACAGACCATTTTCAGAGGCAGGAAAATTTGAAAAACCATCTTTCCCTGCCATGGAAAGTTTTGGCAGTCTTTTGCTTGTATATTGCATGTCTAATCTGGACACAATACATTTTGTCAGAGGTCAAATCAGCAGTTCTTTGCCCAAAGGCCAATTTTGCCAAGAAGGAAACAAGCTCCAAGTGGAGTATCTTGGTCCCAAAATTCTCTCAGGAATAGATAGGTGCTGTCAGGAGCAAGTGTGTCTCATATTAACACATTCCTAAATTATTTAAATTCCATATTCTTTGAAGTGTTTGAAGATTACCTATGTATATGGAATATAAGCTCTATGCATTTAAAGAACCTGACTCATCTAACTATAAGTATGACAAATGTGGATGCTTAATGGCCTCTAATTCTTAATACTGATATACTAAGGCTTCATATTAAAAAAAAATTAAACAATCTTTAAGCAAATGTGCAGCCAATGAGGACAATGACCTCTAAATGTAAACAATAGTATTTTGACCAAAGTTAGAAATATATAGTGTAATATGATCCTAAAGTTGCATCAATAAACCAAAATTCAAACCATAGTAAAATATTCATTTCTATATCATATCTCTCCTCCCTTTTAGAAATTACCTTTGAGCATTAAACATTTGTAACCAACCCTTTTAAAATGAAAATAAACATTTATAACCAACCATTTTGAGAATTTAGGCATAGTTTTCTCCAGCTGCTTCCTGCTTTTATTGGGTGAAGAACTTTTAGGGTTTAAGGAACTTTTGGTGGGTCTTGTTCTATTTAAACCACATTAGCTTAAAAGGAATCTACGGATTCTTATCTTCTGTGTAAACAAAAGCAGAACCTCTTTTCCAAAGCAATATATCCTTAGACCCAAATTTTAATGTCAAGATATCCTTAAAATGCATATGTTGTTTTAGCCTAGCAGCCCCCAGAATCAACTATCTTCCTTCAGTCCTGATTTCTATGTATTTTCTATCTTTACATGTCTTATTTTTCTTTACTCCTTTAATCTATGACTGTCTTTACTCTTCTGTGTTACTTTTACTGTCTCATTAAAGACTTTGTTTTACTTCTTAAACCTATTTGCTTCTTTTTTTTTCTCTCTCCCATGCCTATGTACATTTATTCAACATTGTGACCCATTCAGAGAGCTTTCTGATCTGAATCTGTCTTTATTGAATATATGTAATCATTTTCTGAACAGGGGTGCTTTTTTTAATGCTATGTGGGTGTGGCTAGGACCAACTCCACAGCCCTGTCTGTTTGCTCCACCCAGTCCAACACGGCAGAGGTATGTTCACCAACTCTGTGAGCCAGGCTCAACACGCCAACTCCAGAGATGTAGCAGGTTTATGTCATCGCCATTTAGCAATTAGTAGCAGGCTTCTCACAAAACTCATTTAAGTGTAGAAACACCTGAAATAGCCAGAGCTCTTTTTGCAACTACCACAAATAGGAAGCTTTCTTTTAAAAGAAGAGTGCCTTTGTTTGCTGCTACCAAACAGATCCCACCTGAGAAAATGCTGCCAAGAAGCCATTTTTTACTCTGTTCTTCTATGTCTAGAATTCCTTCTCAAGCTCTCTCAGGTTTTATGTTGATATAGTTGCCCAATGTTCTGCATGCCATTTTGTTGGCATACAAAGAGTTCCACAGTGGCCCAGAATGGAGTAAAACAAAGGTTTATTTATCTAGGGATAAACTCACAGAAAGAATAGAGATCTACAGTCTTCTGTGTGCACTGGGAACTGAAAACAAATCCAACAGCCAAGAGTCCCATGTACACTCTTTGTCTGCATTTATTATACATGAGACCATACCCAAAGTGGGCTTGTATTTTAAAGGCTATTGACTAGAGGAGTTTCCATAGCACTTAATCACTCCAAATTTTCAACCAGTGACTACATACAAAAAAAAAATGGAGTTGGGATCCATATTAGATCTTCTGGCTTTAACTGATGAAAATGTGTATTCACGAAGCATTTAGTACCAATAGACCATTCCTCACAGTTTGTGTGTGTGTGTATGTGTGTGTGCATGTGCCTGTGTGTTTTCTATTGCTTTTACTGATCTATACATTTTTCTATGTGGTTTCAGGAAAGTAATTATCAAATTTGTTGGACAAAGATTTGAAGAACACTAACAATTCTCAGAATCTTTAATATACTAATGTTCTCCAGACATTCTAAGAGTAATGATAGCATGTTGTACTTCTTAATATACCTGATAATTGTACTCTCTTCCATAACTCTCTCTCTCTCTCTCTCTCTGTGTGTGTGTGTGTGTCTCTGTATACAGTTGGACTTTTACATAGACTGTCACAGCACAGTTGTTTCAAAGATAATCTTTGGAATGTGCATCTCTAACAGACTAGTGAAGCTTGGAGTTTGCTTTATTGAAAGTGTTTTCGAGGTGGCATGTAATTCAGTCTTTAATTATACTACCTTGCTCTTCAGTAATTGCTCAATAACCCCAAAGCCCAGCTAAGATCATTCTTGTGCATGAGAGAAATATTGAAAATTAATCAATTGTTTTTTCAAGTGCTAATTTATTAGAATAGATTTTATCTTTCTGGTCAACAAACACATTTTTCCAGTAGATTTTTTTTTTTGCGTGATTAACTCTTGGGCAGTTGTTATTCATTTAATGGAGAGGTGTCTACTAACCAGTCATATCTGGCACAGATACATGCTCATCACTGTTGGATCTTATACCTATGACCTAATTAATTCAAAGAAAATTTTAAACTCAAAACTTCTTTCTTGCCATAACTCTGTTTTCCCATACATACATATCATTTAATCTCACCATTGTAGAAACCTAAAAATTACACAGTTCTTCAAATTTTGTTTTTCCACGACCACTCATAAAAATAACTTTTAGGGGGCACTCATTCCCAATTACTAATTTGATTAAAAAAATCCATGAGTTGAATAATATATAGATTCTAGAGCTGAGATTTATAACACTGAATTTTAAATTGTAGGTAAATTTCTGCAGAATGTGATAACAGTGTTTTTTATTATAGAAAAAGTGTTGAACCCTGACCACAATTTACATCATTGCCCTAAAATCCACTGTCATCTCTTTTGTTCTAGGTGTGGAGACTTTGATAATGGGTCAAGGTGTGAAGATACAGCTTTCAAAATTTGAAAAGAAGCATGCACAAGTGGCATGGTTATGTTCCTAAACTGAGTTCTCAGATCTGAGCATCCCATATGAACTTCATCCATTGTTTCAGCTGCGAGCTTGAGATCTACTTTGATTAGAGAGGAATTTGTCCATCTTCAGTAGCTTCTTTAGCAGAATTACTTCGTGGGCTTGGGTTTTTCAAAATAAAAAAAAGGTAATTGTTGTTTATAAAATATTATGATGGCAGAGTCTGTAGCAACGAAAAACATCCCAGTGTTTGCTGCAAGGCATGAGGAGACAGTGACACAGCTCATTTCCCCAGCTCAGCTCTCTTTGCTGCCGTGTAAAACACTTATTTCAAAGCACGCCACAGCTTAGAACTGTCGTGATCCCCATTAATATAAAATCATTGACCCCTGCTCCCGCTGGTGCGACTAAATTACATTCTGCTGCTCAGCAGCAGCCGCACATGGGGACAGCGCTTTTAGTCATCACCAGGTGCCTTGATGCCAGCACAGCCCCTCCTAAGCCCAGGGTTTGCCTTTAATGAGGATTAGGCACCTTCAAAGATCTAGGAGGACCCACTCCCAGGATGGAAGCCTTTCTAATGGCATCTGTGCTTATGGTAGGCAGTAATTTAGTGTCTCACCGGAGCCTGGAGAGATTCGTTCCTTGCCTCTAAGAAATTGTGAGAATGCATGGCTTTGTGATTTATATTCTCTCTCTCTTCCCCCACCATAACAAATTCAAGAGCATTATGCTTACAAGTACGTTTTTATTAAACGTAGAACTTGAGTGTGCTTAAAAAGCATCCTAAATTGTGGCAGGCGGGGAAATTACTCTTTTATATCATTTTTGTTATGTGCTATTAACAGGAGTGAATCCACTCACAGTGCTAAACACTAAATTTACCTTTTTATTTCAGGTGGTGGGAATTCTGTCTAAAAACTTTTTAGCTCCTACTTTGAGCGTGATGCTTTCTGACTTGCATGGTCTTGCTTTCCATCAGCCTCTGAGCCTGTAGTCCTGTACTTTTACACAGCACACTGGCCCTTCAAGGTAAAGACTGCAGGGCGTGAGCCCTCTGTAATGGGTATGGGATTTGCAGGAATGCTGTCTGTATAGCTGGAGTAATCATTCTTGTCTGGACAGTTAGGTAGTGAAATGTAGAATATAAAGCCCACAGAAACCGTTGGGAGGCAGGCATAAATTCTCCCTTTTGTAGATTGCATTAGAAATGAAAAATATGATTGAAAATCATGTACACATGTGCCATTAAAACCAGTGTGACTGTATAAATGAATATGCATATGTTCACATCCTTATATGTTGTTTGCTTAGATTAGTTGTGTACGAGCACACTGTTACAATTTCAAAAAAATTATTAGTAGTATGAAATCTATAGTTTCAAGTTTAATTTGTAAAAAAACAAGAGATGTCTTTGTCGGGTGATAAATGCAATTTATAAAACCAATAAAAGTGGTGTGTTTAGTTCAAGAAAATTTAAACTATTGTTACTCACTCGATTTTATCATTTTGTCACATTTTTAGCAGTGGGCCAAATGGTATTTGGCATCAACACTTACGTTTTAGTTTTAAAACAAAACTGTTCAGTCTCTTACTCCACATGGCTGAAACCAGTCAGCAGTGTAGAGTAGGGCAGAGTTTAATCAATACTGTGATGCTCACATATGCTGTGGATGGAGGCTGTCTGAATTCTCTATGATTCCTATCAGAAAAAAAGAAATTAAGTTTTATGGCCGTAGGGACAATCTACAGAGAGTTCTTAGTAAATGGAGAGAGGTTAAATGGACTACAGTATTTAATTACAAAATGTGTAAGTGCTATTTGTTGATAAAATCCATTTTCAATAGAACTCACAAAAGCCAACAGTATAATAAATGGGAATTTTTTTCCAGTAGCATTTAGCTCTGAATAAATAAAATGTAAGTAGTGTAAATAAAAATAAAATTTATCACCATATTTCTTAAAAAGATTTTTTTTTAATCTGAAATTGTGTTTTCCCTAAAGTCTAATTTGGGTTTCATGAAATTCAGGGTTTGGATGATCAATGTGCATCTAAAGGCTGAAGCGCAGAGAGCTTTCTTTGCAGAAGGGTGTCCTAACCCCAGTCGCACGTCTGCTAATTTGGCCTTTCTCTTAATCTCAGAAGAACTTGCAGAACAGAAGTGAAACTATGTGCATGCTAATGGCTGCACTCCACAAGCTCCACTCTCCCCAAGAGTGTCTGGTGTGCAAAGCCGAGCTGGAACAAAGATACACTAATTATTCCCCATTAATTTGTCTGCTTGAATGGTCCTAAATACCAGAGTGATTAATTAGCGAGAGGCAGCCGGGGCAGGATGTCACACCCTTCTCTGCGTTTAAGTGTCATGAGGTTGTGCTCAAGTGTTGACAACAGCATATCTTTAATTTTCTCCAAGAAGGAAAGTTTAGTCAGTACAATTAATTTGAGCTTGGTCGGCTCGCAGGCTAAACGTAACATGCAGAATGGTATTTCTGCTGCATGAGCGTTTTTGGTTTTGCCTCCTTAGGGCAGAGTAAAACTTTTTTTGGAAACTGAGTTACTGAGAAGGCTATTTCTACAATTGTTTCAAATTAGCCTAATTACTTTTGTGCATTTTGCAGCAAAAAACATGGATTATAAAATAGCTAGAAAGTATTATTGATGATAGGCCGGGGTGGATTTAGATGAATGGATAGATAAGAATCACAGGCAATGGGTGGCTTTATAATTTGATTACCTTTTAATAAAATGCGATTTGTTCCCCTAGAATAAAATGTACACAAAGATGTCAAGAATGGTATGGGATCAGTTAAAATATCAGACAATTGATTAGAAACACAGATTTAAAAAGCTGCTCATTTTGTCCAATGTTTTTAAGATAGACTTTGATGATGAGATTTTCAAGTCTAATAAACTATAGTTTAGCTAGATTGGTTTTCTAACTGGAAACATGTTTAAGTTAGTTGTAACAAAAAATTATAACAACATAATAGATGGTATTTTAACACTTTTATTATATATATTTATAATTTTGTCAAACTTTTGGGAATATTAACTTCATTTTCAAACTCTTACATACTGTTAAGAGAAATGAATTAAAAGTTGTGGTTGTTCCTAGAAATTTCCTCAATTTTAAATATCAAAATATAAACATGACTAAGAAAAAAATACACACAACATATGCAGTAGTGGATTTCATTTTTTTACTTTATATGTTTTGCTGTTACAGAAATTTTTAATTAATTCATTTTTCTATGGCTATGATGCTCTGTTGAAACCCAGAGTGTGCTGTATAAGCCACACATGGCTGTTCTCTTGATTCTTTCACAGATTCCCTCCAGCTCTATACAAACCCCAAGTCTCCTCAGCAGCAGGGGTGTGAGCGCTGAGGGAGGGAAGATCTCACCCCTCTTGTCTATCCTGTATGTCATTGTCATCACTTGTCAGCGTTTCCCATGCACCATCACTTGCCATGCTGTGCCCCACCGGCAGCCTGTTTCATGACCTCCCTGGCATTGTTCTCTCTTTCTCCACTGTCCACAGCCCTGTTTTGTGTCTTAGTGTTTCCCACAGTGTGGACTCTGTAAGACGGGATCACTCTGGCAAATGAGGTTGACGAACTGTGTTTGTTGGAGTAACTTGCAGTAAAGACTTCTCACTAGAATGTTCCCATGTCTTACTGTATCTTCTTTCCTCTATCCCAGTCCGAATCTCCAATTCCTCTACAGAATTTTACAATATACTCTTTACTGAGTCAGCATGCTGACTATGACAAGACCTCAGGTGGGGATCCTGGTTTTTCTGTCTATTTAATTTTTAATTTCATGCAGAAAGTACCCCCCCATACACAAAACAAAACCAAACAAACAAGCAAAAACTCAGCATTTAGAGTCTCATTTGCAAAATAGAATTGTGAATATCTACTCCATTCAAATCCATATGTAACCATGAGCATAAACCTGCATTTGGTATAGTACTTTGTTACTGCAGATAAAATAAAGGTAAAAGTATTTCCTTTTACAGTGTGGTGTACTAAATATTTGCTATATTCACAGGAACATAAAATATTTTAATACATACGTAATGTGAAACGTTTTGATAATTTCTTCTATCCAACAATACAATCTAGGAGCGCTTGTAATGGTGTTGTATCTCTTCATACCAGAGGAAAATTTTCTGTCACTGAACTATCTCACTGTAGTTCTGAGACATGTTTATGGTGCTGAAGAGAAGAACAGCAAAAACCCAGGGCAAACTTGCTGCAAAAGTGAAAGCTAACAACCGATCAATGATTTCCTTCTTGCCCTGTATGTATATACTGCTTCCCTGGTCTGAAGATGGAGTCTTCTTTCTTTTCCTGTAGGAAACAAAACTACAGAAAACTCTCAAATATCTATGATCTGGTCATTTTGATCTTTGTTGCTTCTTATTGGATCTGTGGGCATACAATGCTTTCTGAAAGTAAGAACACATTGATAATCTTAGCATCATAAAATGTCGCTGGGGATGTTTTTTATCTTCTGGTGCAGCTCAGGACTTTGTGGCTTCCAGGCTTTACTTCCTGTCATGTTGAATGCCTGTCCCAATCAAACTTCCAGATGATACAAGCCTTCCTTTTTTTTTAAAAAAACACACCTATAAAAATGCTCAGATGAAGGATAAGAAATTAATTCTTAGGAACTATGGTTATTAATGACTTGCTGTACAGATAAAGTAATAGGATATTAATAAACCAACCATAATAATAATTTAGTTTAATTTGTTGCCTCCACAGTGACACATCAAGACAATATCCATTCCTACATCATTAAATAGTTTAGGGAAGAACTGTATTTGTATGCATCTTTATTTATCTCATTCTGCTTGTATTCATCACTTTACTACATGAACTACGGTGTTACTGTGTACATATTGAAAGATATTTACAGTTTTCATTTTCTAATGTTTAATAAGTTGATTTTGAAATATTCACTGCCATTATCAAGTTTAAAAGTACAGAAACATAAGATGAGATTGGCACTTAAAATAATATTAATAATATTTCTTTTACTTTTCTTTAAATTATATGGATTGTACATTTTAAATCAAGTTCAGTGCACATTTCTGGACATGCAACAGGTTCTCATAAACCAATTTCCATTTTTATTCCTCCTCATTTACACCCTTCCCCAACTTAGTAAATTTGCATGAAGTCAAACCTTATCTTACATAAATGACGGCAGCACTACTATTTGTCTCTGAATATATGATTTATTTCACTTGATATAAGTATTCTGATTCTATCCATTTTATGGCTGACATATTTCATTCTTCTTTATTGGGGAATAATAAGCATATGTAGCACATTTTCTTTAACCACTCATTTCTTGATAAACGTACAGTGTGTTATAATATATTGGCTCTTCTTGATAGGGCTACAGTAAGTATCAGTATGTAAAAATATCACTTTGCTATGCTGATTTATTTTCATATATACAAAATTTGCACTGTTACTAATAATATCTAATAATTCATTTATTTTTACATTTCTGATACAATTTACTTTTTGCTTTTATCAAAAAATAATAAATATTCCAAGATGAGGTATTATATCATTGACGTTATTGTTAACATTGTCCTGATTTCTAGAACCAGGATTTATCATATTAAAAACACTTGCATAATGAATGATGTATGCAATAGGAGAAGAGATAGACTATGGAGTAGAGAAAAGTATTTGTTAAAACTTTCTCTGACAAAAATATTTGAATACAGAATATATAAGAAATTTAAAAAAATTAACCACTGTAACAAAATCATGTAACTAATTGAGATTTAATAATCATTTTCTCATGCAGCTAAGGATGGAGCATAATAATTTTGAGACCTACCAGCATCTGTGATCATCACTGGAAAAAAAAGTAATTGACCATGTTTAAAATGGACGAATAGCTGGGCGGTGGTGGCGCACGCCTTTAATCTCAGCACTTGGGAGGCAGAGCCAGGCAGATCTCTGTGAGTTTGAGGCCAGCCTGGTCTACAAGAGCTAGTTCCAGGATAGGCTCCAAAGCTACAAAGAAACCCTGTCTTGAAAAACCACAAATGGAATAAAATAAAATGGACAAATATTCTAAAAAGATACTTTATATAAGATGAAACACAAATGGTCCATCAAACTGACATTTTAAAAAATGAACCTATTCAATTCACTTTGAGAGTGGTAGTGAGACACCAGGCTTTGTAATGATTTGTTCTTAACTCTAAATTATACTGCTTGCTGCCTATAACATTTCTGTACAGGATTTCCAATTTGGTTAGAATTTGTAAATCCAAAACGTGGAAGGAAAGAAAATGACAGTTGATTGGCTAGTAGCTTATTAACACCAATTCCTGTAAGAATTTTTTTTCTTAGCTTGTTCTTATAGTTGTAGTATTATTTCTAATTTTAAAGGGATACCAGTGTCCATAGCATTTTATCCACTCTGGGTAAGAATTAGATGAATGCCAAGTCAAACTTATAAGTTTGGTTTCCTAAAAAAATAATAAAATAAAATACAAGCACTTTTCTTTTTGCATGTTTCCTTTTGTCTGCTTTGACGGTTGAATCTTTTTCTAATTTCTTTTTTTAGAAATATCTTTTATGAAACTAAAGTTATAAAACTCAAAGAATAGGAATGGCTTGTCAAAACAACCCATGTACTTTATAAACGAAAGCAATATTGAGTGGAGTGTGTTTATTATTTAGAAACCGAACAGCTTGTACCAATCTGCCTGATTCTCTTTAATAAGCCTTCTAGATTTAAAGTCAGGGAAAGGAAGATGGTGGGAAGGGGAAAAGAAGGGAAACCTCAATGGAATTCACTTCATGCAGAAAAAAAATTGGTGAATTGTATATTTAGTAATAATTGATCCAAGAATAATCAGATAGAGCCAGTGAGTCAAAAACTGGTATTCAAAAATTAGTCTATCTTGGCAAAGGATTAGCATCATTTTATTGTAAAGGAGAGTAAAAAAGTTTCTTGTAGTTCAAAAAGAGCGTGCTACTATTTGGATATACTTTCTTATCTGGAGAATTGTCTACTGCAAGCTTGGTCTATGGGGGGGCAGGGTTGGGAGATAGGAGCCTCAAGTGGTCAGTCCTAGTGGAGGTCACTTGGGGGTGGCCTTTGGATGAGAAGAAGGGACTGTGGACTCAATCATTGGCTTTCTGCTTTGAGATGTGATTCTCTTCTCCATGTGTACCACCATGACAAAGTTCATTTTCAGTCAAATCCCCAAACCTGTACCAATAGGATTGCCAGGTTTGGGGCTTTGACTGTCTAGAAATGTGAGCTAAACAAACCATTAATTAGCAAGTGTCATCCTTTTGTTTCTAGACATAGAAATTGCCCTAAAATATAGAAAGATTGTAGAAGTCATTTGTTTCTATCTATCTATCGAAGGAACTTCAGAAACAATGTTGTTGTGTATACTGTGATAAAAACAGCAGTGTCTGTGACCTTCAAGTGGCATGTAGCACCTAAGGGTAAGGGTTTATCTTTAGTAGGAGAGACCCTCAAGAGGAGTTCAGTTCTAATACCATGGAAACACAGCCTTTCAGGGAGAGGGTCTTTTCTCATGAGTCACCAGGTTGTGTTTCCTCCCAGAGTCGCCCGTGCTCCTGACCAACCATATTTGAGTTCTACAAGTGTTTACCTTAGCTAACTCTGAGATTTCCAAGCCTCTTTGGCCTTCAGAACCTTTTAAAGATAGCATCCAATGTATCCCACTGTGATAAACAGGGATTAAGTAGGATGATGCAAATGTCATGGCCACAAAAATTAAGCAAAACACAACTTGTCTGGGGCATTTTTTTAATATGTACAAATTTCTACAATATTTTCTATAATTTAAAATTTTTTGCTGTCTATTTGCTTACTATATGCTTATCATGTATGTATGACTTCCGACAAGTTGTGAAAGTTACAAAATGCCATGAAATTTTATGTATTTGTTTGGGGGTATGCACACCTGAAATGCAGTTTTTTTTTTTTTCCCAAGCAACAGCTATCTATATTGTATGACTCTTAAAAGGCATCTTTTCAGAATTTGTCAAATCAATAAATATATTTTCTGCAGATTACATCATCATTAGAATGGCTGGCAATGTCCTGACTTCAGTTGTATTTAATTATATTGTGAAAGTTTCCTCACTGGACACTAAGCAAAGACATTATATTCCTTATCTCATTGTGTCCAAAGGCATCTGTTTTGAGTCCTGTCAGTTCTTGTAATCAGAATACCCATGAATGGTGTTATAGCTGTTTAGGTACTGTCCAATGATCTGATTGCATATTATTCAGTAGTTTGCTGAATTTATTAGGCCTTTGTGTTTTTAAAAATGATGAAAAAGGCTTTACCACCAGCCTGCCTATTCAAAAACATAACAACCCAGTTGTTGTCCATTTGCACACAAAAACTCAACCTGTTTATGTCTTTGGAAAATTAAGGACAAAAATTATATATCTACTTTGTTCTGTCCTTGGGAGACCTGCAAATACTGTTTAGTACAAAAGAATGCACTAAGTAGTTATGGCAGATAAGTAACCTCCGAAAATGTGTAAGGGTGCAGTAAGAAGGTATGGCAGTTAAATTACTCTCAAAAACATGTTGAACAACCTGTTAATGTTTCTAAGCATCCAAACCTTGGAAATGCTGCTCACAGTAGCATTTGTAGTAGCCTTGTGCTGTTAGCCCCAAAAGGAATTGTCCTGTTTGCTTTCCCCGTTTCTCGCTCTTAGCCACAGCTCTGAATATTCAGCTTTGGAGTTAAAAGTGAGATTTCAAAGATAATGAATTTTAAAGCAGATGTTTTATTAACTGCAGCAATAAACAAGTGAGAGTTGTATTACATGTGACAAAAGTTCTTCAGCGTCTATGGGCCCTTGTGTTCCCAGATGAAGAGCCAAATGGAAACGTTCAATAAAAGATGCGCGAGGCTGCACAACAGAACAGTCCTTACATTTTACATGCAGCTACATCAGGGTCACGGGAGGTGTTTTATTAGCACAGTCAACAATAATATCGTGATTTTTATTAGGAGGAAAAGATAGTGAGAGACTACTAATTATTTTTCAGCCTGAGGGGCATTTTTTTTCCTGAAATGACTGTTAATTTGATCGTTGTCGTGCAGTTCACAGATTTACATGAACTTATTTCACTGTGACACATGGTTAAGAAGCAGAGTAAGATTGTAGCTTTATTAATGGTTTTCAGTAAATGTATTCAAAAGTGCTAACTGTGTGGGTGTGCGGCTGATATTGATAGCACTCGCAAGGTTGAATCCTTTTGGAAGTAGCTAGCCTGAAGCCCTTTTCACATGGTATTTTCTTTGTTCAGGCAGCAAGATGTTAAGCCTACAAGAATGAAATAAAATCCCAGGGAAATAAGAGCAGTGTTGTCTCAAATATTACCAAAGTGGGTTTTCTAGAAAAGGCTTCCTTTCTTGTTCCCCTCCTCCCAGAAAGGGAAAGCTCCAAGATGTGGGCAAGCCAGTGCTGTTTTCAGAGCACTTGTGTTAACATAACCAACAAAATTGTGATAAATGTTTTTGTTGTTAAATGTAATAGAGTAAGTATAACCTACAAATATGTTAACAATTCTGTGTTCATATTTTAAAACTCGTTTACTATGTTGTTCTTTCCAATTTGCATGCATGATGCATAGCCAAAAGAAGAATTTTAAGCTCATGGTGACCATGTCTATTTTGATTTTATTGCCAATGTTTTACAAATGTCATGAATTTGATATAAAGTCTACAGACAGTATCTCCTGTCTTACAGATAAGAATACTCACAAAAACACGTTTTTAATGGTGGAGGAAGTCATCAGAATAAAAAAAAATAATAACATAAACGAAAGTTAGAACTTGTCCTTCAAGTTTCTCTTACTCAACACTGGTTTGTTGTAAATAATTTAACACATTTGCAAAGCAAACAAATGAAAACCAGAAAACAATCTTGAAATGGGTGTAGAAAATCTTGAACTATTTTTTTCTTTTTTAAAATAATCATTTCTTTTATGTTATGACATATAATATAACTACATCATTTTCCCCTTCCCTTTGCTCTCTCCAAATCCTCCCACATACCCCTTTTTATTCTGTTTCAAATTCATGGCCACTTTCATTTTATTAATTGTTGGCACACACACACATATGTATGTATGTATGTGTGTATGTATGTATGTATATTCGTATGTATTTCTAAGTATGTAAATATATCCTGCTCAGTCTGCATAATGTTACTCTTATGTATAATTTCAGGAACTCCAGGCAATTAAGGAATTCTGAAAGAAAAAATATTTTCCCCAAGGCAGAACACATCAATTGGTTATCCAATGATAAATATGTCTTTTCTTACCATGAAAATATTTGAAAGAAAATATGAGTTTTATTAAAATTATGTTTAAGATAATTTTAAATGTGTTAATAGGAAAGTGACTTATAAATTATAATGTATGTCAGCATTTTAAGCTACCCTTATTATATGAATTGAAAATACCTACATTGTTTGAAGAACATACTTATATGTTATAAACTTTAAAATGCTAAGAAAAAAATGGCACATAGTCCTGTAGCAAGTTAATGTTCTATGCAACATAGTAACACAGATATATAGGTTAACCTGAATTCCTATCAAGTTTACTCTGTGGCAAAAATATAAACTTTCTATTTGAAAGGACATATAACCATTTTAAAAACTGTTTTATATCACTTTTTTGTTTTGTTTTTGTTTTATGAAACAGGCTTCCTCTGTGTGACACCCCTATCTGTCATGGAATGCACCTTATAGACCAGGCTGACCTTGAACTCACAGAGATCTTCCTGCCTCTGCCTTCTCAGTACTAGGATTAAATGTAGATACCACCACCACCTATATACCACTCTTATTAATCCTTGATAATGAAAACATGATTTAATATTTATTAATCAGAGTTTGAGAAAAATATAACTTTCAGATATTAAAATAAAATTTATATGATGAAATTTATATTTGAATTGACTTATACAGAAAAGATGAGGTTCATTTCCCAAATAAATGTGTTTATATGCTTTTGTTGATGAGTTACTAAAAATGCATTTTTATTATATTTGCATGAATTTCAGTTTCATGTGTTTTTTACCCATAATTAATAGACTGCTTTGGAAAACAAGAGTAAATGTTATTTGGAATGGCTGAGTTTTCTCATCCTAAGAACTTAAAAAAAAGGTAGAGATATTTGAGAGTGTGGATATCATAGACAATAAAATAACAAGAACTGTGCTAGGTATTGGTTACCTCACTTTGATTGCTGGTTAGACAGGTCTCATCTCCTCCCTATGTCAGACATAACAAGCTATTGCTTTTTCTCTTGGCTACTCTTCAAAGCGTGATGGCAAGACCTTATTGCTGAAGGCACCATGTACTTGAATCATAGAACATGAAGAAATCAATTTGGCATTGAACTGGAAAGATAGCTGCAACAGTCTCTTCCAAGCTCTTGGGAGAAACACCATCAGAAGGCTTAGACATTTATGAATACAGTTAGATACAATAATGATCTGCCCAACAAGATATGCCTATGGTGAAATAGTGACAAAAAGCTACTGGAGTAGCCAACCACTTTCTGGTTGGATTTACAGTTAACAGTACATAAAGTGCCTTTTATTTTGACTTATGTTTCCTTATTACAACTGTTCCTGAATGAAATTTACAAGCATTAACCACGGCCACTGGGAGTGTGTGTTTTTGTTTTAAACAACTTCCTTTCACTTAGAGGCTTGTAAGAAGTAAAATATGATCCCTTTCTATAAATAAGTTGTAGAGTACTTTCATGTTAAATATCCAGAAGATTATTACGTGTTCTGGCTATCTGATTTAAACTTGACACACAAATTAGTGCTATCTACAGGGAGGGAACCCTAACCGCCCCCCAAAAATGCCACCATAATATCTGTTTGTAAAAAAAAATGATAAAAGAAAAATAAATAAAAATATTGGGTGTGTGGCTCATGCCTTTGATTCCAGCATTCTTGAAGCAGAAGCACTTTGTGAATTTAAGGTCAGCCTGGCGTATGAAGAAAGAGAGTTACAGGACAACCACTGCTAAACAAAGGATCACTGACTTAAAAAACAAAAGAACAAAAAAAAAAAAAAAGAAGAAGAAGAAGAAGAAGAAGAAGAAGAAGAAGAAGAAGAAGAAGGAAAAGGACCTGGAAGGCATTATCTTAATTAATGATTTAACAATTGAGTGATTGATGAAGGAATACCCAGCCCAATGTGGGTGGTACCAACCCTGGGTGATGGTCATGGCTTCCATAAGAAAGCAGACTGAGCAAGCCATAGTAAGCAAGTCAGTGAGCAGTACCCTGTGGTCTTGGTGCCCCGCCCCCCCCCCC
Source organism: Alexandromys fortis (assembly GCF_014885135.2). Taxonomy (NCBI): domain Eukaryota; kingdom Metazoa; phylum Chordata; class Mammalia; order Rodentia; family Cricetidae; genus Alexandromys; species Alexandromys fortis. The sequence continues at coordinate 23,672,434 of NW_026067930.1, read as the reverse complement.
GGCCCTGTCTTCAGAATTTTTCCCTATCTGAGTTCCTTTCCTGTCTTCAATCAATGATAAACAGTAGTGAGAAAGTGTAAGGTAAAACCCTCTTCCCCACACTTACTTTTTGACCATTGGTGTTTCATTGCAGTCAATAGAAACCCTAACTAAGATTCCATGCAATAGTTAAAGGCAGGGAACGTGGTTTGGTACTAGAAAACTTGCTAAGTATATATGTGGTCCTAACTTTAAAACCTTAGAAAGGAAATCCCTGTTCTATGCACAGAAATTTTGTTCATTGTCATGACACAAAGAACAAGCAGAAAGATGTTTATTATAATTTTGAAACTTGACTGCCCTCAGTGTGCTGGTGATGAATATTTTAAGCAAAATATTTTCTGTAAGAAATGCAGGCAGAGTTACACACTATATAGTAAGAACATTCCTACTGGTCTCACCTAACTGTGAAGTCTTGTTTTCTGCTCATGGCTAAGAAGTGAGAAAAGCTATATACTATAGGAGAGGCTGGTTGTTGGTTTCTGGTCACTTAGCCTGGAAATAATAACGTAAAAACTGTATTAATTAAATCACTGCTTGGCCCATTATCTCTAGCTTCTTATTGGATATCTCTTGCATATTAATTTAACCCATCTCCATTAATCTGTGTAGCACCAGGTGGCAGTGGCTTACCAGCAAAGTTTTGGCATGTCTGACTCTGGTGGTGGCTCCGTGGCATCTCTCTGCCTGCACCCTTCTTTCTCCCAGCATACAGACTAGCTTCCCCCCACCCAAGTTCTGTTCTTTCCCACCATAGGCTCAAAGCAGATCTTTATTCATTAACCAATAAAAGCAATACATAGACAAAAGGACCTTCCACACCAATATATGCTATTCATGAAAGGACTGGACAGATAATAAAAGCAGGAATAGGAGGTTCATCTCTGCTCCATAAGAGAATACAGGTAAACATCTACTTCCTTTGAAGAAACAAGCCTGTGATTTAACTTTTTCTGGCTTCCCCCATGCCTATCTGTGTGCACAAGGACCTCCGTACTCTATATTATCAATGGACAACAAATAAAGGAAACCACCATGATGCTGCTTTATATCCCGTAAAAGTTCCATTTCTAAGTCTTTGTGAAGTAGTGTCACAGGACTTTGTTGCTCTGATCTGTTCTGTGATGCGTGAGTTTTCCCTTGGGCTTGCAGATTTTTTTTGAAGGTATAGCATAATAACCTCAATCGAAATGCCTAGTTCTTTTATTTATTTATTTACTTATTTATTTATTTGTTAAAAATTTCCACCTCCTCCCATCCTCCCATTTCCCTCCCATTGCCCCCACTCCCTCTCTCCCTCGCTCTCCAGTCCTAAGAGAAGTCAGGGTGCCCTGCCCTGTGGGAAGTCCACGTCCCCCGCAATCCAGGTCTAGGAAGGTGAGCATCCAAACAGACTAGGCTCCCAAAAAGTAAGCCAGTACATGCAGTAGAATCAAAATCCGGTGTCATTATCATTGGCTTCTCAGTCTGCCCTCATTGTCAGCCATGTTCAGAGAGTCTGGTTTGATCACATGCTCCTTTAGTCCCATCCCAGTCCAGCTGGCCTTGGTGAGCTCCTATTAGATCAGTCCCACCGTCTCCATGGGTGGATGCACCCCTTGCGGTCCTGACTTACTAGCTCATGTTCTCCCTCCTTCTGCTCTTCATCTGGGCCTTGGGAGCTCAGTCCAGTGCTCCAATGTGGGTCTCTATCTCTATCTCCATCCATCGCCAGATGAAGAAACACCTAGTTCTTAACTGGTAGGGTTCTCTCACTCTTAGGGATCTTTCAACCAACAACTTGTATGGTTAAACATGGTGACAGACCAAAATTTTCTTGAATAAGAATTTCTGTTTAAATAGTTTGAATATTCTTATCTACCAGAAGACTCTACATAAGCATTTTTTTATAATTTTGTTCATTCAACAAACATTTATTAATCATGCCATATAACCCTTAATTCAGAGTATGCACTGAAATTCTATTATAGATGGGTTGCATATAAAATGGAATTCACTATTACAATAAAAATTATGACTTAAAATGGATACATTAATACATAGTTACTAAAATATATATTTTATTCATAGTGCAATTGCCTAAATATTGTGTGATAGTATAGTATTATTAGATAAAATAATATAAATATATTTCCATGTCAAGGCAAATAATATATATAAAGTAATAGTTCCGTATAGAAGATGGATAAAGGCTCAGGATCCACTGAAGACAAGAGAGAGGCAGAAGGAATACAAAGACTAGATCTTTGAAAGGACTGCAGCCATACACTGTCTTCTGGAAATTTCCAGACCACTGCTCTGATGAGTTCTCAGCAGCTGTGGTGGTTGGCATAAGACCTGAACAAGATCAAGACAGTCACCATTTCAGTATGGGAGATCTGAGGAGCGTCAGGAAGTTAATGGCTGCTGAGAGGAGGAGAGCACATCTTATCTAAGTTTGTGACCCCTGGTAAGATGACCATGTTCCAGTGTGCAACCTAATTCCACTAAAGGCACAAAGTGAGCTCAGTGAGCCCATTGATAATAACAAAACAGACATGGAATTGAGAAGAAGGTGGAATTAAGAGGAAAGAAGTGGAGAGCTGATTATGATCAAAATGTATTGTGAAAAAGTATGAAATTATCAAAGAATGATGAAAATAACATATTTTAAAATGAAGCTATGATGTTAAGAAAAATCAATAAATTTTCCAATATAAGAATTACAGGTGTGAATTCCAGAAAATAAAAGCTTTTGAATCTCAATGATACCCTAGATCTTAAGCCTAATCGATGTATTTGTCAATCTTTCATAGAAGCAAAATACAAAAGTTTAAAACTCAGCGTATATTTTATGGAATTGTTTTACCTTTCTTGTGGGACATTTGCAGAGATTTTGTTCTACAGACTTGTGGTACTCTTGGACATATTTTGTTTAACTACTTATAAGAAAAATTGATTCTTTTAACTGATGTTCATAGGTAGAATTGTCATATTACTCAATTTATTTTCCATGATGATATGATTCTACAAGTAAGACAAAAAGAGAAGAGACAAGTAGTGTCAAAGCAAGAAGTTGAAACCACAATCGAGAGAATTAAATGATGTATCACAGGACGGCTCATCATTTGAGAACTGGCTGTCTGGGGCCAGCAGCAAGAACACGGTGTGGTTGTAGGACTTGGACTCAGAGAAAAATGTCTTCCAAGGTATTGAAGTGGGTCAGGGAGATTATGATTCTCACCGCCAATCCTGGCAACCAGGTTTAGCCTCTGTACTCACGTGGGAAAAGTAGAGGATTAACTACCACAATTTGTCCTCTAATCACCACGTACGTGTTCCTTGTCCACGCTTGAGTAAACAAACACAAACACACAGAGTCAGAGGTAAGTGTGAGTTCTAGTGTTGTGAAAGAAATAGGAATTGTGTAATGTGTAAACCATGCCTAAATGGCAGTCTAAAATATAAAACATATGTAATAAAAGGAAAAGTAGAAAAATAAATATGTATTTATTTATGTCCAGCTAGCTATACAAAGAGTATGAGACTCTTAGCTGAGTAACTTCTGGGGGAGGGAAATCACACTTATAAATTCTTTAATGCAAGTATTTTAAAGTAATATTACAATTAATCCTGTACCTTGTATGTTCATATATCTTTTCCTCATACATGATAAATCCAAGGTTTGGAAAGCACAGAGGGTAGACTTAAGACTTCAACAAAAATTAGGTGACTCTAGATTCAAGGCTGCTCTTCCTGGTTCTTAGGCCCTGGAACGGGGTGGAACTGACTCGGAGATGATGGGGAGGTAGACAAATAATTATCACTATGGGTGATGACAAGGGACCAGAGCTACTGCATCTCAGTTTCCTCTTTTTCTCTTAATTCTGCATGGTTGAAATGGATGCTTTAAACGTTCAAGATATTTATATCTTTACATGATGGCTGCAATAAATATCTTTTAAGTAATTCACCTTTATACTGCCAAATCTGAAAAAAGCAAAGTATATATTTTGTCCTGTCTCCATAATGCTTGGACACATAATACTATCAAGAGATACAGACAAAATGCATTTACAAGCAAAGCCATTGCATCATGGGATAGACTAAATAGACCAGAAACTCCTATTTTCTACCAGGCTCAAATCAGTGTAAGTTTGAGTGCTGTCTCTGAAACTCCCAGGATCCAAGGAAAATGAAATGAATTTGGCATCACAGTGTTAGCGCGACTGTGGGCCAACACCTGGCTGTAAATCTCATGTGGATGGGCTCAACATGACTTGATTAATCTTGGAGTTTGGGTGGTTTGGTCCCATTACACATCTTATTCGTATTGTGTTTAATGAGCAGTTTTAGAGAAAAGTCTCTTATAAATTGTTTAATTTTATAAATGTTCATTTTTTTCTTAATGATTTGGCCCTCGCTTTTTCTTGAAAATTAGTAATATATCTACAGAGATCACTAATTTATAAACAAAAAATACAAATATTGTGTGTGCCTACTATGTAGTTTACACTGTTAAAAGTCAAGGATTTGACCCTAATTACAAACAGGATTTCAGTGTATCTAATTTAACTCAAATTGAGTACTTGCTTCGGTTCATACATTTAGTTAGGCATAGAAAATGTGGCACAATTCAGAAATTTCATTGTTTGTTTATTTAGCAAACACCAAACATTTTATGCTAGACACAATTTTAATCACTGAAAAATAAAGCACAGCAGAAAAAATGAGCAAAACATACTTAGGCCTGTTAATTTATGTACTTTAATGTTATGTAAGAAGATAGAAATTTATATTTAATTTGGTCATTATTTTATTTTTTAGGCAATTTGAAATTTTCAATGTGTTTATTTACTGAGCTTCCCTTCAAGTGCAAACTCCAAAAAAAAAAAAAAAAACAGGTTGTTACACTGGCTCAGCAGTTGAGAGCACTTGCTCTTGCAGAGGACCTTGTTTCGGTCACCAGCATCCATATGCCAGCTTACCCACCAGCTATACCTTTAGTACAAGAATTTCTGATGCTCTCTTATGGCCTCCAGTGGGCCCTGCAAACATCTGGCACACACCTGTACATGAAGGCAACCCATTCAGACACATAAAATAAAAATAAACACACTGAAAAATGGAAACATTTGCTCTGTATGGAAATTTTCTTGATGACATCTGTCATTAATTTATGATCCTCTTCTTTTTCTATTCCTACAGAGAATTAGACAGATGGCGATGCTTTTCTGATAGAGTGCCCAGTGGTGTCTAAACCATGACACAGAGGATGCTGGTGGAGTCTCAAGGCCGTGGAGTGTCCTGCAGTGTTAGTAAGGAGGGTACTGGGATTATAGATTTTCATAGATTGCACCAGGCAGTTTCCAAAGCTCTTTGTGATACCTGAGGTGAAAATTAACAGCAATTGTAAGAGTTTGGCATAGGTGACGTCTAATAGCACTGACAACAAGACTTAGACACCCCCTTCTCTCCTCCTTTGCTCCTCTGAATGAAAATGGCTCGATAGCTCCAGATGAACTATTATTACACATTATGTGAATTTTTGTGAATTAAACTAATTTATCTTTTAAGAATCCATTTATTTATTCCCTCTCTCTGAACAACTTATACAATGGAGCAGACCTAGTATCTTTGTCAAATTATTAGTGCCTCGGGTTTCTAATTACTAGTTTGAATCACATAGCCCTTCTGGTAAAATGTTGAATGTACACTAGAAGAAAAAGCATAATCAAAAGAAATAATAGATTATGCAATATATAAATAGGATTACCAGCAATGCATTCTCATTTAAGGCAACATTTAATACAGTAGTTGTTGCTTTGGGTCCCATATTCCATTTATTTTGTATTGGGGGGGCAGAGTGTTCAGTGTTATCAACAAGTAAAAAAAAAAAAAGACAACCTCAGATGACATTAGTTCTTAACGAAATTAAAGCAATGAAGAACAGAAATTTGCATGCATAAATAATCGAACGCTTTATGTAAAAGTAACAACTTTGCCCTGTACTTAATGCTATAATCACAGTCTCTTTAGAATGAAAGTTTTGCAATGACACCCTTTACCCAAACTTACTCAGTTTTTATAACTCCATTCTCATGTAAGAGTTGTCAAAATCCAGTTTTCATATAAAATTATTTATTTACTGTTTTATACATGAGGGATATACTGTATTGCTCATTTCTATAACATGAGAAACTATGGAGACTCAAGTAAACATTATCATGGGTTATTAAAACTGCTGAAGTCTCAGAATGCATTAGTGGATTCGAAGGGAAGAGCACTCATAGCTGTGACGTAGGAGACTGGTGATGCCAAGTCCTCCCGAAGCCTAGCTGTGTTCTCCCCTTCCTTTCTAATGAGTTTTCAGCAACATATTATTACAAACAGAAATGTTTTATAGGTGAATTTTACCATAGTAGGAACGAATATATGGTTTTAAATAAAATTTAAAAAGTGTAAAGTGTCTTTAGTTATTAAAAAGATAAGTCATTTTTTCTTATTATAAGGAAGTAGACTAAATTTTGTTCCCTTTTTAAAAAATGACACAGATCTATTAGAGTTCTCATTTTTTTATTTCTTCCAATTTTAGTATATGAGTTGCTTAAGAGAGCAGATTATTTTTTATGCCTTGTAAGCAGGGATATGGATGATAAACGTAATGGATTAGTAACTCTTTATAGCAAATGAGTGCTCCTAGGACCGCCTGCATTTCTGTGTGTGTTTGTTCATCTCTTCACCACAGCTGTGCTCTGTACTTTCCTGCCAAACTCTGCTACACTCCTCTTTCCACTCTCCTTCCTGTATTCTCAGTGCTGCTGTATTTCTTAAGCAGCCTCAAAAATCTTAAACCAGTATCCGTGCATTCTCAGCCTGACTACTCCTCTACTGTCTAATAGCAGTGGTCAGCAAACATCTGTGTGGTTAAAACCGTTCCTAAGAATTTGCATCTAGTTTCTGATATGAGAAAAAAAAGCTTAATTCATAAAATAGCAGTATGAATAATGAAAGGCAACTTTGCAGTTATTAGCCTAGCAGTTACCACTTAGAATGAACACCAACACCTGTGACATTTGGGCTGTCTAGACAAAAGTTGTTTACCCAAACTAAATCCATTAAAGGTACGTCTCACACTGTTAGCTAAATCCTACTAAAAATATTCTTATTGAGTCCAGCCTGCCTGGGTACCTAGCCCCATAGCATAAATTAAGGGTCAGGAGACATCCCTTCACTCTTTCAGCTCACTACAGTAGCATTTAAGAAGAGCAATTCACAGAATCGTTCATTTAACCCTAAATTTAAACGACGTAATTGTTAATGTTTATTTATTCTTGAAAGGATGCACTGATGTTTAAAATATAAGATAAAATATTTGAAAATAGAACCCTAAAAACAGACACTTATTAAAGCAAATGAGAGAAGAATGTTGGTGTGAGAGACTGTGTGTTCAAGGAATGGAAGGAGTGTTTGCTGGAACAAAGAGCTTGCAAGGCATTACCTGCAGCATATTTGTACATGGTAATCACACAAAACTAGAGACAGCAGTGTTGTGCCTGAAAGAAGGGATAAGCAGGAACCCATGCCTACCCTATGTTATCGATCCAACATACCAGTGCGGGAAAGGAGCCAAATTAGAACTCAGTTTGTCAAATTTTTCTAATCTGTGCTTTTATAAAAACTTTTGGATCTGACATCTCATGTTTTATTGTTATTGCGCCTCATATCTCAAATCAGCTCTGAAAAAGACTAAAGCAGAGAGAGCCAGAAACTTCACAACCACAATCAAGGTAAGCCTGCTGAATCATCTATGACTGTAGAATGGGAACCGGAGTTATACTATATGGACACTTAAATTCTTTCTACCTGGCAAAAATTTGATGAACACACACACACACACACACACACACACACACACACACCAGGGGCAAACAATTGTAACAAAAATAGTTAGATAGGAAGGAAGGAAGCAAGCAAGCAAGCACGAACACGGTTTGGGAACCCTATTGCTCAATTCTTTTCCCATTGTTGCCTAGGTGTTCTTGCTCATACATTGGTGCATTTATCAGGGATGTTTAAAAACTGCATTTTCCTCCCATACTGTGAATCTCTGGGGCTCTTTCCTCAAATCCGAACACGCATTCGGTTCCCTGTTTATCCAAATGAAACTAAAAATAATAGCTTCTTGAAAAATATTTGGGCAGAATAATTGTGATCATTATTGGTTTGTTTTTTGTTAACCTTTTTTTTTTTCCGTTTGAGGAAGATTAAATCAATCCACCTGGAGTTTAATACTATTTGTTACTATAGTAACTTTATAGCCTTTTTGGCTCTGACAAAGGGGCTTCATCTCGTCCATTTCATGCTCCTGTGTCGACCGATTCCCTCCCAGTGTTTTATTCTAGCTGTCTTGAAGGGTATCTGTGGGAGCCCCAGCTGCTGGTCTTTTGTAAGGGGAGGCAGCTTGCACTGTGTGAAAAGCTGAGTTCGGAGAGGTCTTCCATGCTGATGGCATTATTGAATTTCAAAGCAAAGACTAACAACATTCAACTGCTAAACACACATTGATATTCTCCTGTATACTATATATTTTCTAGAAATACCATGTCATCTATATTCTCATTAAAATATATAACGGCAATTTAATCAAATTGTAAGTAAGAGCTTGGGAAATACTGTAATGCAATATAAGTTGAAACACAAACATGATCAGGAAAAAATCAGGCCAGGGACTTTGTACAGAGTCATTTAAATAGGATTTTTAAATCATTAAATAAGCGGAGTCTTTGTTGTGTAAATATTTAAACTTTGTTAAAAGGGTAAATTTTAAAACAACCTCAATACATATGCTGAGTAATATTATTCCGTTTAATAAAACTTATTTTTTGATACGACTCTCTGACCAAATTTGAGTTGTGATTTCTTGTGAGAATTATGTTGATTTGTTACTTGCTGAGGCAGAGCATCAGATTTGTTGAATGAGATCATTTTAATGTATTCAGAAATTTTGCATATAGATATACTGAGAAAATGTTTGGATAATATTTCTGTATTTTACCTTTTCTTGTTTAGTTAACCAAAGAACCTGGCCAACTTGAAGCTTCACCATACTCTCCAATGTAGTGCCGTTTTTCGTTTTATCCTCCGCTTCGGGGAGGGCAACTTTGGCGAGATTCTTTTCAACATTTCGGTTTGGTGATTTTTTTTTCCAGTTGTGTTAATTGCTGTAGTAGAAGAGTGGTGAGCTTTCAGAATCTTGTTAACTTGCTAACCGTCTGGTCAGCAGGGTAGCCAAGTTCCAGGAAGGCTCTTGACACCTCTGCCAGGGTTATTGATACCTCAGACACCCCAGCTGAGGCAGATTGTTTTGGTTGGGCTTCATATCCATAGCATAGCCTGTAGTTAGAGGGGGGAAAAGCAGCAAAGACATGATTGACAGCCCACACCTCCTGGGCCCTTCTTACTACCAGACACAACATCTGCTATGCCCTGTGGAGCAGTGAACCAACACACACCAAGAGAATTGTTTGTAGCATTGTCGGGGTGGATTTTCTTTAACCCTTTGTAGTTACTCTCTGGAGAGAAGTGAGAGATAATTTCGCTTAGAATGTGAGGGCAGATATAGGGGCAGATTAGTACAGTTCAATAAAAATAATTTTTAAAAAAGAAAATTTACTTTAAAAATACAGAGAATGACAAAAAGAAAAGACTCTACTGTAAATGCCAGAAAGCCTCATCCTTCTGCTCGTTAGTGTAAAATGAAGACTTATACCATTCTCTGCCATCATTTCCAAATGAGAGACATTGAACTTAAGTTGCTGGTAAAAGGCTTTGGTTTGACCTCATGAAACATCCTGAAACAACATTTTCATTATAGCTTTACTTGTTGAGATCACTCCTCCAAGAGCAAAGGCAGCTATGTAGGTGGGATATTTGTTGAATACGTAGAAAGGCCTCTACATATCTGCACAGAGTTTTATGCAGCAGCAGTACTGGGATCTTTACTACCTTTATACTTTTGATACATTGTTCCAGAAACAGATTAAAACCTTGCCATGGTCATAAGCTCCCACTGACATGAAATCACAAGGAAGAAGAAAGAATAGACACATGGCTAGAGGGCCGGCCACTGGAAGAGCATTTTCTCTTGTAATATAACTGTTACTTTTGCTTACTTTATGCTCATTTCGCTATTGGCTCACACCCAAGGGAAGATAAGAGCAAAGCGAAGATGGTTTTACTGGGGAAAAGTACAACTGCTCACACCTGCTCTTCCCATCTAATTATTCATTGGTTCACAAAAGGTAAGGCTCTCAGGGAACAACCCACCAAGCAATTATCACTTCTCTGGAGGAAGCCAGCGTGTCTCCACCATATACTTGCTCACCCAGGATAATGCGCTCAGAGGAGGAGACTCCCTTACATACCACCTGTTTTAGTCTTTTGGCATTTGCGAAGCTTCTCCAATAAGAAATAAAGACTTCTTAGCTGGACGGTGGTAGTGCAAACCTTTGATCTCAGCACGGGAAGTAGAGTCAGGCTGATCTCTGTGAGTTTGAGGCCAGCCTGCTCTACAAGAGCTAGTGTAGGACAGGAAAGGCTCCAAAGCGGCAGAAAACCCTGTCTTGACAAAGCAAAAAAAAAAAAAACAAACAAAAACAAAACAAAACAAAAAGGCATTTCGGCATTTCTCAAATTGAGAAAAACATGACAGTTGAGTTAAATATATTTAGCCAGTAGAGGACAATCTCTAATACAAATATCTGAAATCATAAATACTCCAGAATCAGAAACTGTATAAATGTTGATATGATACCACAAGTGGAAAAAAATTCATATCTGATTTCATGTAATAGGCTTCAGTTAGAATGATGGTACACTAAAAGCGTTTTCTAAAAATTCTCTCTGTCTATGTTAATATAGTGGTTTTGAAACATAAACCATGAAATCAGACTTGGGTCTCACACCCATAATACCTCATTATGAATATGCATATATTTCAAAATAAAAACCTAAAACCCAAAACACTTCTGATCCCATTCATCTCTAATAAGTGATACTCAACTTATACTAGATTATATAATTTTACTTCTGGGTGTAGCTCAGTGGTAGAGTGTTCATTTAACATGCATGAAGTCCTGACTTCCATCCCAAGTACTGAGAAAATCAAAACTATATCATTTGCTTCTGAAGAGGACTGAAATAGCCTGTTTTCCATTGAGCTCTTTTAAGTTTGTAGTAGAGATGCTCTTGTGAAACATAAACTAGAAGAGACAATTAAGAGGGCTTAAGTACCAGTGTCATGCTTTTCGTGGATAACAAAATAACTCAGTATCCTAGGATGCTTGCTTAGATAGTAATTTAACAATGGACAGCAAAACCAAGACAGAGAGTAATTCCTGTCTCTCAACATGGAAAAACTGGAAACAGATGTTTATTCTTACACACTATTAATTAAACTCAATATTGAATGATCTTTCCCTGACCATTGGTCATATATAAACCATATAAATAACACTTGTGTGATTTTTAATTTTTATGATTTGGAGGCATACTTAGCAACATCAAAGGATGAGCACAGTAGGACTTATTTCACTTCATAATTCGTCAGCTGTATGTATAACTGAAAATTGTGTAGACAAGTTGAGGTGAAGAGATGGCCTGTCAGTTGGCAAACATTTACTGTCCTATCAGACGGCCAGGGTTTGAATCCCTGAGTTTGAAAAATAGGAGACATACAAAATGACTCTAACTCTAAATCAATGGCATCTGAAGCCCAATACTGGCTTCTGGATGCAGCTTTCCTCATTCCTCAACCATGAGTGTGTGTTCACGTGCATGTGTGTATATACACATACACATACAAAGTAAGTAATTTTTTTAACAAACTATTTAGGTATGGTGGATTAGCCTCCTTGTCTATTACTCTACAACCTAGAATATCATAGAGCTGTGTGTATGAAAGCATATATTTACACATACACCATATTTTTGTCTGTTTTCGGTTATCATACTAGTGGGGTACTTTTCTATTCCATTAAATAGTCATTTGCCAAATTTTTAGAAGCAGCTTGGAATATTGAGTTTATAAAGAATAATGACATCTATGGGATGCAGTAATTGCATAATAACCATTTTGAAGATTATGTGTATGTAGTTCAAGATGACTTCAGTGAGGTCTTTCTGTTCTCTGGGTAGGATGACAGCATTTTCTCATGGCTAGCTCAATATGCTGCCATCTTGCCTTTGCATGGGCTTCCTCTGAGTTCTGTCAGTCTCAGATATTTTCCGTCAGTTAAGAAGCCTGGTTTTACTGATTAAACCCTCAATAAATAGCTTCAAAACAATACATGCTCCTGACAATAGTGTAGTTTACACGGATCTGCCTAAATATAATTTTTTTCCTGTTGTTTGATTGGCTTTATTTTGTTGTTCTCTTTCCAGTTCTTTTCCAATTCAGATCATGGTACTTTTTTAGAATATGCAAGTAAAATAATATTCCCCTCCTCTAATGATTGTAAAGCAGAATAGTAATATTTTGCAGCTACTTGAACAAAAAAGATTAAAAGGACACAAAACCTTCTTGTGGGTATTACAGACTACTGTAGTAACACCCACAACATTCTATGTTATAGAACATATATTGCTGAGAAGCTTGGTAAAAGCCCTTTTGATTTTATATTACTTATTGCTATAGCAACGCTGGCAAAGAGTACATCGATGACATCATGCTAATATGGTCTCAGAAGCCAGGGAGGATATGACACTTTAAATACTGTGGGAAGTAGAGTTCTGTTATTAAGGATGCACCATGTAGGATGATTTTGATCTTTCTAGAAAATTACTTGTTTTTTTTTTAAAGAATTAATTAATTTTTCAAAGATCTGTTTTAAAAAGATAACTTTGAGAAACACTACTAAGAGAAGTTTGGTGTGGGAGAGTTTATGTTCAAAGAAGTACCAAGATATTAATGAACCATGAGCTAATTTTTTAATGAACTAAAAAAGGGAAGCAGACATATTATTCAGAGAATGATGGGAGAAAATCTTGGTTCAGGTGGGAATCCCAATGATCTTCCAGTGAGCACTCTGTGTTCTAAAGGAAATTTGGCAAAGCAACACATGTCTCAATTTTACTTGGGCTGTACCAGGTAATTGGAACTAGTTGCTATAAACTTTGTATGAACTCAACGAATATGTTGCACATTTAAAATTTGCTTGGGAGAGCAAATTGCTCAAAGACATTCATAAGTAGAGGCAATATCCTATTGAGATTTCAAAATATGTTTTATTACAAAATATCAGTGTGATGGTCCTAGGTTCTCAGTTTGGGAATATATTTATCCTTAAACTGACTTAGTTATGGGGAAAAATCATCTACTGTAACATTACTAAGATTATTTTCTGATATCCTCCAACTTAATTGCATCTAACCTCAACTGCTTTTATGCTGTTTGTCTCTAAATGAATTTATTTGTCACATAGTATATTAAAATAGCCAAGAATATTTATATGATATCTATTCTCTTTCCCTGTGAAATTGCAAATCAAATTTGATTTCCATAATCCCTTTTATTTCAGTGATTTAATTGGAATTAAATTTTACATTTATTAATATAAAATCAATTTGTACTTGCTTTACACCAATTGCATGATCTTAGGGTTCATATGCCTGTGTGTGTATTCATATGAATGTGTTTTCATAAGGTATATATGTGCATTAATGTGTGTATGTGTATATATGTGTGGGTGTGAGAACACATGTTGTGTGTGTCTATATGTATGTGTGTGTGAATAAATTGATAGAAGTCAAAGGGAGCCTTATATTTCTTCCTTAGTTACTTTATGCCTTTCTTATGATGACCATTCATTTAAATAACCTGTAGCCTCTTATAAAACTTTCTTATTTAGCTTCTCTAAGAACCCGAATTATAGGCTCAATGTCCTTTATTTATGGCTAGAATCCAAATATGAGTGAGTACATCCCATGTTCCTCTTTTTGGGTCTGGCTTACCTCACTCAGGATAGTGTTTTCTATTTCCATCCATTTGTCTGCGGTTTTGTGGGAGCCTAGGCAGTTTGGATCTCACCTTACTAGACCTGGATGGAGGTGGGTGGTCCTCGGACTTCCCACAGGGCAGGGAACCCTGATTGCTCTTCGGGCTGAGGAGGGAGGGGGACTTGATTGGGGGTGGGGGAGGGAAAGGGGAGGCGGCTGGGGGAAGAGAGAGAAATCTTTAATAAATAAATAAATAAATAAATAAATAAATAAATAAATAAAATAAAGACAGGAGATTGTGAAAAAAAAACTTTCTTGAGGATGAGATTTTCTTATATATAATTCTATATATGAAATATCTATATATGTAAATTCTTTCCTGGTTTCTTTATTAGCTTTATTTATACATTACTTTACTGTGTTGCCTCTTATGGATTACTTATCCTTCAAATTTGACTAATTTTTTGCAGTATTTCATCCGTATTTGTACTTATTGCAATAGTTTATCATTTTTGATTCCTGATCTAAGCATTTACCAAAATTTAGCAGTTTATGATAGTCTTTCCATTCTGAAGATAAAGTTGAGCTGTGCCTTACTAGGGTAAAATCACCATGTTGGCAGTTTGCACCCAGTCTAGCATGGCGGTCTTTCTCCTGTTTAAAATAGGAACATTGGGTTGAGTCCTTCTTTACCGTCAGCTTTTTTTCCTTCTGCCCCCTGATTTATTTATTTTTTTTTAGGGTTGTTTGTGTCAATATTGAGCCTACAGACAAAATCTGGGTTAATCTTTCTATTTTTAGGCTAGCTATTGATAATCTTCTTCTATTTTAATCCCTTTTGCCATATTGGCAGATGCTGAGAATTAGGAAGGAGACACCTGTGTCATTTGTAGGGTGTAACTCTAACTCTTGAGACCACAAGTGGACAGGAACACATTCACCTCGTAGGGCACATTCAGCAAATGATACTGACCATGGTTAACCTCAGCTTCTTTGGTCAGCGCAAAGACAACTTTGTATCCGGTCAATACAAAACTTTTATTTTCATTACTTTAAGTGCAAATATATATTTGTCTCACTTTATTAAATTTTATGCATTTGAAAGGAGAGTAGCAAGACTAATATATGGTCAATTGTAAAAACTGGAAGAACAACCAAACATAAAGGAAGAGAGAAGAAGCCAGATAACTAGTGTGTGTAACAAACATTGTGAAAAATAAATGATGAGGAAGAGTATTTGAAGACATGAAAATAGTACAATCTTTGATCTAAATTTCCCTAACACCAATGTTCAACACTAAGTTGCTGATTGCTTACAATTTTCAAAATAAATAGATATCTTTTCAAAATAGAGTCATATCTTTTCTAGGAAAAAGGAAAATGATCTTAAATTTAAGCATTATGTTGAAATAAGAGTTTTAAAGTTTGTGTAAATATAAAAAATATATTTACTTTTATATAAGTATATATTTACAAAAACATATAAATATAAAAATATAATAAAAGAGAAGCAGTATTTACAGTATCAGTACACTACAACTGTTATATTAAGAAAACAAAAATAAAATGTTTATTTAAAAATCATCACTAATTCTGAGTTCTTTGTTCTGAAATATGGAAGTTTAATTTCATTTATTAACACTATCTTGCATACTAATGTAATTTTATCTGTACAAAACAATCTTGTGTTATTTATAAAAGACTTTACAATATTCAGAGTTATAAAGCAGAAAACTGCACAGACCTGAAGGACATAAAGTTTAATATCACTTCAGCACAAGCGGTTTAACATACAAAATAATAAATATCCTGCACAAACAGCAGAATACAAATAGCATTGATTTTAGCTTCACATAGAACTGCAAGTTCTGCAGAATAAAGATCATATTCTCTGATTCAAAGAACACATGTAAAACTTATAAAAATACTTATAAGATTTTAAAATTATCCATTATGAAATCTTTAAAATTAAAAATACAATTTAAATCTTTACAACAGAAATAGAGCTTTTCAAAATGTATGAAATACTTCCAGTAGGATTAAAAGCCATAACTTGGAGTCTTTTTTCAGATAAAAAGAATGAAACAAATAAATGTTTCTCTTGAATCCAAGAAAACAGTGCAGACCAAACATAAGTTATAAAGGCAATAGAGAACACCAAAATTTACAAACTCTCAAAGTGTTAAATTACCAAATTGGTAATGTGCCTGAATATAAATATTATAGAAAAACTTTTATATAATATAAAACTTAAAAATTGTTATAAGAAAAATAAGTTGAAAATAAATACAACCAAAAATAAAATGAAAATGAAATTTGTTGCAATTGGTATATTTGTTTAAAATATAAATGTTAATACATTACTTACATAGAATTTCCAAATTAAAATCTCTAGACCACTGAGTTTTTCACTCCATCTTATTGTCAGTTGTTGATCGTCACTATTATAGTGGACATGGAAGAAAGTCCTGATGATTCCTTAAGTTTTAAAAGACACATACAATACTTTATATAAAATTTTAGAATAATAAATTAAATGTAATCCAATATCCATAACACTATACAGGAAAAAATTCCACTACACTTATAACCCATATGTATCCTTTAAGTAATTTGCCATTTATCATGATACAATCATATTTAAGGATATTAAAAATATATGTATGCTTTGATAGCCACTTCCTACTCATTCCTAACTAAATAAACACAAACTACACCTATAGTTGGTTGTTTTACTTTCACTCCTCACTTTTCACTCTTTTTCTCTTTTGGGAGACTGCCTCCCAGCTCCCAAATAAATTATTCATGTGGTGGCTTATTTTTACTTATAAATGCATGAACTTAACTTGGCTTCTTTGTAGCCAGCTTTTCTTCAAATATCCTGTCTACCTTTTGCGTCTAGGCTTTTCCTTTTGTGTATATCTTACTTTCACTCTTATTCCATGGCTTGCTGTGTGATTGGTACCTGGCCCCAGCATCCTCTTTCCCCCTTTTCTTGTTCCTGCTCTCTTACAGATGTCTCCTTCTATTTATACTCTGCCTGCTAGCCACACCTTTCCTTTCTCCTCCCTTGCTACTGGCCATTCAGCTCTTTATTAAACCATCAAGTGTTTTATACAGGCAAAGAATCATAGCTTCACAGAGTTAAACAAATGCAGGATAAACAAAAGCAACACATCTTTACATTATTAAACAAATGTTCCACAGTATAAACAAAAGTAACACACCTTAAAATAATATTCTATAATATTAAGCACTAGAGTAAAAATTATGTATAACTCTAGGGTAACATAGACTATTTATTTTTTACTATTGTATCTACTTTAATCTATCCATCTTATTATTTAAGAAAAATTACTGAATTAATTTAAAAGGAGACTTGAAACATCATTGAAAAGAATGTGCTTACATGGAACTATTATGGAAGAGAATGACGTATATTAAAAAAGAAACTTAAAATAGACTATGTAAATAAACTGACTTCTGTTCTGATCCTCAAAGGCGATAAAATCACCCATTTGTAAAGCTATCTGAACTGACAGATCCATTGCAGGCAAGACACCAAAGGCATTCACAACAGACAAGACACCAAAACTACCTGGAACCATTGACACATGGATAAAGAAACTGTCATACATATGCAAGCAGAGAGTGTTCCTCCATTCCCCAACCATGGCCTAAATTTTTTCTTTTCTTTTTGAGTTGAGAAGTTCTTACTTTTTATTGTTCTTTATTTATTTGACTTCCCAGCCATCACTTCTTCCTCATTCTCCTCCCACCATCCCCCTCCTACCTCCCAATTCCCTCCTCTTCTATCTTATTCAGGAAAGGGCGGGTCTCCTATGAGTTTCAATAAAAAATGCATATCAGGTTGTGGTAAGACTAAGCACACCCCCCCCATGAGTTAAGTTTGGTCAAAGTGACCCAAAATAAGGAGTAGGGTTCCAAAAGCCAGTAAAAGAGTCATAGCCCCCGTTTCTGCGGTTAGGAGTCCCACAAGAAGATCAAGCCTCACAGCTGTAACATATATACAGAGTGCCTAGGTCAGTCTCATGCAGGCTCCCTGATTGTAAGTTCAGTCTCTAAGAGCCCATATGAGCCTGGATTAGTTGACTGTGTGAACCTTTTTGTGGCTTCCTTGACCCCTCTGACTCCTACACTCCTTTCTCTTCCCGTTCTACAAGATTCTTGATCTCTATTCGATGTTTAGCTGTGGGCCTCTGGTTCTTCTTCCATCAGTTGCTGGATATCACCTCTCTGACCACAGTGGGGCCAGGCACCAATCTGGTCACAAGAGACAGCCAGTTCAGGCTACCACTGGGTCAAATGAAACAGAAGAGAGAGATCTTGCAGTTTTCAGTAACAGGTGAAAGTGGAGGTCATTGTGCTGAATGAGTTAATCAAATAGAGAAAGAAGACTATCACATGATCTCACATATGTGAATCTAAACAAAAATGAACAACAAACCAATAAAATGTATAGATTTGCAAAACAAACTTGAATGCTATCAAGTTGTCAGAACATGCTCAACAACTAATCTTCAAGAAAGACAAACTCTTAGAATCTATTAAATGTGGAAGAGCAGATCAAAACAGGGATCCAAATGTAACATTCTCTGAAGTCAGATACTGTATCTCTCTAACTACAGTGTTCTATTTCACAGCTCACTTTAATTTTTTTTTTTAAGTTTTTCAAGACAGGGTTTCTCTGTAGCTTTGGAGCCTGTCCTGGAACTATCTCTTGTAGACCAGGCTGGCCTCGAACTCACAGAGATCTGCCTGCCTCTGCCTCCCTAGTGCTGGGATTAAAGGTGTGCACCATCACTGCCTGGCTACTCACTTTCATTTTTATTCTATTTGCATTATCATTAATTTACTGTACAGAACAATGGGTTTCATTATAACATTTTAATTCTTTCACTTTTAATAAAAATGGAGTATTTCAAAAAAATGGAGTCTTTTCTCACATAATGCAACCTGATTACAGTTTCCTCTCTCTCCCAGTTCCTCAGCACCTCACCTACCATCCACATCCACCCCTTTTCAGTCTCTCATTTAAAAAGAACAGGTTTCTAAAACATAATAATAAAATAAAACATAAGATAAAATAAAAATTAACACATTGAAGTTGCTTAAAGGCCAAACCAAAGAAGGAAAAGAGTACAAGAGAAGCCATATAAATCAGAAATCAACTTATTTACACACTCGGGAATCCAATGAAAACACTAAATAGAAGCCATGATATGTATACACACTATGCAGGCACTATGCATTCTTCCTCAGTCATTGTGAGTTCATATGAGTTTTGGTAGTGTTGATTTAGAGGGCCTAGTTTTCTTGGTGTCCTCCATCCCCTCTGGCTCCTTCTGTCTGCCAACCTTCACATAGGATTTGATGATCCCAAAGGTGTAGGATTTGATGGAGACTTACTATTTAGGGCTGTGATCCGGAGTCTCACAATCTCTGCATGTCTAGAAGTGGGTCTCTATTTGTCCCCATCTGCTTCAGGAGGAAGCTTCTCTGATGATGGTGAGCAAAGACCTGGTCTATGAGTACAGCAGAAAATCAATAGGATTCATTTTATCACTACATTTTCTTTTTACAATCAGTAATTTCACGTTTTTCCCTAGGTCTCTTGGATATTTAGTATCATGTTCTTGTTTACCTTAGCACTGTAAGGTATGAGTTCCATCTTGTGGAGTGGGCCCTAAGTCAAATCAGAAATTGGTTGGTTACTACAGTATGGTTTGTGCCACTCTTCAATGAGATAGACAGTTTTGTGACATGTGTATTGTTAGTATTTGCAGTACTGGTTATAAGAGAACATTGTACCAAGTGTGAATGGCCTTATACATATCTGCATGAGGAATCTATCACTGTTCATCACAGTGATCCTTTACAAGGTCTGTCTGCCGTAGAAAATGTGCTGGAGCCATGAGAAAGGAATTTGTTAGAGAATTCTCAGTGACTTTCAAATATCTATGGGAGAAATGAGGACTACTGAGAACTCAAGAACAATGGCAATGGGTTTTTGATCCTACTGCACATACTGGCTTTGTGGGAGCCTAGGCAGTTTGGATGCTCACCTTACTAGACCTGGATGGAGGTGGGTGGTCCTTGGACTTCCCACAGGGCAGGGAACCCTGATCGCTGATCTTTGGGCTGATGAGGGAGGGGGACTTGATTGGGGAAGGGGGGGAATGGGAGGCAGTGGCTGGGAAGAGACAGAAATCTTTAATAAATAAATAAATTTAAAAAAAGAAAGATTAAGTGGCCTTAATTGACAACCTAGAGAGGCTTCTCTTAGAAAAGTATCTCGAACCCAGTCTTAGGGTTTCTATAGCTGTGAAGAGACACCATGACCACAACAACACTTATAAAGGAACACGTTTAATGGAGGTGGCAGCTTACAGTTTCAGAGGTTCAGTCCATTATCATCATGGCAGGAAGCATGCTGGCACGCAGGCAGATATGGTGCTGCAGGGGTAGTTAAGATTCCTACATCTTGCAGACAACAGGCATATAGCATCATGATCATTGCAACCTTTAAAAGGGAACACGGTGAATATTAATGCCCACATAAAAGATTGTCAAAGATACTGGGGCCATAAAAGGAAAGAAGTAGACACCCTCTATCTTTTTAAACAGTCCAAGAATGCAAATACACTTTAATCTCTTACATTTTGTTAGATCCCAGAGAAGCTTATGTTGTGACCAGCAGCAGGAAGTTTTTAGAATTTGGCAGTGATGCAGCTGCCATTTCCAGTTAAACTTCCGCAGATTTCTCTTGTTTTGTTTGATTAGCTACTACCAGTCTTTGTCCTGTGATTTGTCTGGTGCAGGTAAGCTCATCTCGCTCATCTCATTTTAGGAGACAATTTAGTTTTGTGCCAAATTCTTTATATACCTTTGCTACTAGAAAGAAGAGCTAATGGGTATATGGCTATGCTGTATATCAGGATGTGCTAATGGGTACAATAGTGGGGCAACTGCTATGTAGGTAATTAACTGCATTCTGATTTGATTTAATGGCTGCTACATAGGACTGATCTCATATTGCATACTACAAATGTAGCAATAGTTTAGGTTTGGGGAGCATTTGAGATGAACTATCATGTTCTTTAATGGACAGTATCAAACTGTCCTATGAATTCACTTCTCTATATTCATAGATTAGCTCAGCTCTCAAACCTCATACAAGAGCTTGTAAGGTAGATGGTGGTTAATACAGAGCCCCCTGGCTGCACAGAGTAGAGGGAGAGAGTCCTGTGCGCATCAACATAGAGCGTCAATTTCTAAGCAATCATCTCAGAGCAGGAGATGGGAAAATCCTAAGAGTCAAATGTCAAAGAGAAACACTGGATGAACACTGATGCACTGGTTTCTGGCAATGACAGAATTCCTGAACTCAGGGCGATGTCCCCAGTTAGTTCCTGGGGCAGCTGAGGACAGAGAACCTGAAATGACCCTATCCATCATTGCATATCACCATAGAACCTTCATCTGGAGATGGATGGAGATAGAGACAGAGACCCACACTGGAGCACTGGACTGAGCTCCCAATGTCCCAAGGAGGAGCAGAAGGAGGGAAAATATGAGCAAAGAAGTCAGGACCACGAGGGGTGCACCCACCCACGGAGACAGTGGGGCTGATCTATTGTGAGCTCACCAAGGCCAGCTGGACT
>NW_026067930.1:23643148-23644194 GCF_014885135.2 Alexandromys fortis | reverse complement strand
GGGGAGGAGGCAGAAATCTTTTTTTTTCAATAAAAAATTATATTTAAAAAAAGAAAAAAAACAGCAAAAAAAAAAAAAAAGAATTCCTGAACTCAAACTCACAGCAGCTGTGATTACCTGCACAAGTCCAGGACAAAATTAGGCCGATGAAGATGGCTTCTGAGAGAGAAAGAATTGATTTTCTTTAAGTGTAAAACCCCTAATAGGAAGAATTTATACCCATGAATATATGGGCAGAATAAATTCGACTTACTGAAAGAGAAGATGCAAAGTAGCAAAGAGTGGTTCTGGGAGGAGTTAGTTAACCCCACCCTAGAAGGAGGGTGGGGTTAGTATGATTAAAATATACTATATACATGCATAATATTCTCAAAGAATTTATAAAAATATCTGTTTAAAAATAATAAAAGTGCTATTTGTGGCTATCGTGAAAGGTGATGCTTCTCTGATTTCCCTTTCTGTTTCCTTATCCTTAGTGTATAGGAAGGCCACTGATTTTTTGGAGTTGATCTTATATCCTGCCACATTACTAAAGGTGTTTTTCAGCTGTAGGAGTTCTTTGGTGGAGTTTTTGGGGTCGCTTTTGTATACTATCATATCATCTGAAAAAAACGAAAGCTTAACTTCTTTCTTTCCAATACGAATCCCTTGATCACCTTATGTTGTCTTATTGCTATTGCTAGAACTTCAAGCACTAAACTAAAATCAAGTTCCTGATTTTAGTGGGATGGCTTTGAGTTTTTCTCCATTTAATTTGATACCACTCTTGGGAATATACCCAAGAGAGGCCTTATCATACAACAAAAGTATATGCTCTACTATGTTCATAGCAGCATTGTTTGTAATAGCCAGAACCTGGAAACAACCTAGATGCCCTTCAATGGAAGAATGGATGAAGAAAGTATGGAATATATACATATTAGAGTACTACCCAGCATTAAAAAACAAGGACTTCTTGAAGTTTGCAGGCAAATGGATGGAAATAGAAAACAATATCCTGAGTGAGGTAAGCCAGACCCTAAAAGAGGAACATGAGATGTACTCGC
>NW_026067930.1:23636037-23637053 GCF_014885135.2 Alexandromys fortis | reverse complement strand
GGGGAAGAGACAGAAATCTTTAATAAATAAATAAATTAAAAGAAAGAAAAAAAAAGAAAATGAACTGTGGTAAAAAAAAAAAAATAAAGTGCTGGCAAGATTACTCCAGAAAAATATGTGCCTGCTACGAAGTCTGATTAACTGATTTTCATTCCTAGAACTCACCTAGTAGAAAGCAAAAACATATTATTGTATGTTGTCCTCTAACCTTCCTAAGTTTATCAAGGCTTGCTGGCCCCCACTCACACGTATAAATACATGTAATTACACACACTAATCAACCAATTCACAAACTACCTAACTACATGTAAAAATAAACATGATAAAACATTAGAAAGACTGATAAAGAAAATGCAGGGAAGTCCCATATAACCAATATAATATGAGAAAGAGGAAGCACATGACATATTTACATTTAAAGAACAAAGAAATAATAGCTTTAGTATTCATATTTGACAACATAGATAAAATGGGTGAAGCTTCAAGAAAACAGAATTTCCAAAAGCTAACTCAAGATAAAACAGAAAATCTGAAGACCCTGCTTATGTACATAAAAGTAGAATTTATTATTTTAAAATACATAAATACAACTCTTTAATAAAGAAAACCAATGGGCTCGATGGTATTTCTGACTACAACACATTCTACTGGATAGTAAAAATTATCAATCTTGAAGGAGTTCCGGTCCAGGCACCTGGAGAGACATCACTGGGGTGAGTGAGTTTCTGACCGCGGCAGCAGCCCGGGACAGGGAACTCAGACACCCCTCCTACACTTCCTGGTCATCCTCAGGGGCTACTCTGCCCGATACCTCCTCTCTCTTCCTATCCCACCCAGCTTGCACCCACAACCCAACCCCCGCCTCCGTCTGACTCCCTTCCCTCTCTGACCACATAACATCTCCCAGCCCAGCCTGTTTGGGCTCTAGGACCAAATCCGAATCGGCAGGGCAAACGGGAGGGTGCTAGCTCCTTTGTCCCCACTAGCCTGCCTGCAGCAAGCTAGGTAGGTCCTTT
>NW_026067930.1:23589665-23630339 GCF_014885135.2 Alexandromys fortis | reverse complement strand
TTGGATAGGAGAGGGAGGGGGAGAGGAGTGGGGGGAGGGGGAGAAGAGAGGGGGGAGGGGGAGAAGAGTGGGGGAGGGGGAGGGAAATGGGAGGCTGGGAGGAGGCGGAAACTTTTTTTTCTTATTCTCAATAAAATAAAAAAAAAAAAAAGAAAAAAAAATTATCAATCTTACTCCAATCTTTCCACATGGAGTGATAGTTCTGAGCTTATTATATGAGGCTTACATTATTCCAAAACTAAAAAAATTCAAACATGAAATACTAATATCCTTCATGAATAAACATGTAAAAATTTTCTAACAAAATGTTAGCAAAATGAAGCCAGAAGTATCTAAGAAAGATAATATATACTGAGCAAATGGGACTTCTTCAAGGAATACAGTTATTTTAACATTTGAAAATCAATTATTATAATTTACATTACCAGATTAAATAAGAAATAACCTGGGATCTTCTGAATCAATTGAAAGAATCGTCTCAATTGTACAATCTTATAAGCAAATACCCAATACTTCTTAGAGGTAATACCAATATAACAAGGAAATGTTAAATTTCTAGAACCATTAGGTGCATTTAGCAAAATGTAAGGCTACAAGATTAACACAGTAGTAGATAATCTGAACAGCCCACATATGCGCATAAAAGTAGAATATGTTGTTTTAAAATATAAAAATAAAACAGTTTTAATATAGAGAACTCAAGTTGGATAGTGTCACTGACTGCCTCAATTTTTACTGGAGAGTAAGAATTATTCTAATTTTTCCCAAGCAGAAAGATACTACTGAGACTTACATTATTCAAAAACTAAAAGATTCAAACATAAAAGGCCAATTTCCAGTTAGAAAGTGAATATTTTGAAACTAAATACTGTACTAAGTAGTATTTTAAAACATAAAATAATAACAAATATGATAAAAGATTATGCTAAAGGCTACAAAACATTCTTAAGAGAAATTAATGAAAACAATTAATTAATGAAGAAATACATCAAACTGGAGAATAATGATGTTCAAAATTCTTAGCGTATTCTCCACTTCTTTCTAAATGATCTACAGACTCAACCACAAATGAAGTCACAGTATGCAGGATCCTTTGCCTGTCTATCTGTCTATCTGTCTATCTATCTATCTATCTATCTATCTATCTATCTATCTATCATCTATCTATCTATCTATCTATCTATCTATCTATCTATCATCTATCTATCATCTATCTCTTTGGTTTCTTTTACACCTTGACCTCAGTTTCTCCTCTCTCCTCTCCTCCCAGTTTCTCCCCTACATTTCCCCTCTTCTATTCACTGCTTTCTTCCATTCCTCCTCCCTTTCTCTTTGGAAAAGTGTAGAACTCCATGGGTATCAGCCAGCCATTGTATATCAAGTTGCAGCGAGACTGGGTACCTCCTCTCCTGTTAAGGCTGGATAAGGCAGCCTTGTAGGAGGAGAGGATCCCAAAAGCAGACTACAGAGTCAGAAAAACTATGCTCCCACAGTTAGGAGTCCCACAAGATTAAACATCACAATTTAAACTTATAAATAGAGGGTTTAAGTCAGTCCCATGCAGGCTCCTTGGTTGTTGGTTCAATCTCTGGAGTGCCTATGAGACCAGGATAAATGATTATGCTGGTTTTTCCTTGGTTTCCTTGATGAATCAGGCTCCTATAATCCTCCTCCCCTTCTTCCATAGTATTCTCAGAGTTTTGTCTAATGTTTTGCTGTGAGTCTCTGCATCTGTTTCCTTCAGTTGCTGAGCAAAGTTTCTCTGATGACAATTGGGCACTGGAGGCTTTTTGTAAAAAGAATATAAACCAGGCAGTGGTGGCACAAGCCTTTAATCCCAGAACTGCCCAGAGGCAGAGGTAGGAGGATCTTTGTGTGTTAAGGTCAGCCTGGTCTACAAGAGCTAGGTCCAGGACAAGCTCCAAAGCTACAGAGAAAAAAAAAAAAAAAACAAACAAGCAAACATAAAACAAAAACAAACAAACAAACCAAAAGAACATGAAAGCTGAAATTTTCTTTAATCACAGCAATGAAATCAGCAAAACAGTACAGGCCAGAGTAAGTTTTTAACAGTAGAACTGAATTTCTATAAAAAGCACTAGAGAAAACCATTAGGGAACATCTCACCAGCAAGTGAACATCCACGTGGAAAAACATGAAGGTTATACTCTACCCAACCCCAAACAAACAAACAAACAAACAAACAAACAAAAATGAACTTAACAGGAAAAGCAACTGAAATGCCAGAGCTGAAGGCATGATGGTTCTTAAAGCACTTAGAGAGATCATTTTGACAAAATGGTAACTGCAGATATTTCTTAGGACACAGAAGATGACAACTATAAGAAAATAAATTGAATTTAGAACAATTCACCTGGAAAATACATATTGTGGCCATCATAATACATTCTTGTGAAGCTCCTCAAATTCTTGTAATTTTAAGATCAAAATACCTAATGTCAGGGAGGATTTGAAACAAATTGAATAGTTACCCATTACTACTGAGTTCACAAATGACACAAACCATACAGGGAAAGATTGAAGCAGGTTCTGACAAAGTTAGATTTATACCTACCATATGACCCAGTAGCTCCATTTTTAGGTGTATTCCAATAAAAGTAGAAACATATGTCTTCAAAAAGACTTCTAAAGGAATGGTTTGACATTTTTATTCATAAAAGCCAAATGCTGAAAACAACCCACATGTTCATTAAGAAGAGAATGAATAAATTATTTGTGATTATGCAAAAGAATACTGATCAGAAATAAAACAGAGAAATTCCTAATACATACAACAATAGAAACAAATTTTATAAATATTATCTCACAATAACAAAGTCAAATGAAGTATATCTCTATTTTTACATATGAACTTAAATATCTAGGTTTTTGTGGATCTAAGGGTTTCATATGTATAACCACTATCAAAATTCATATACTTATTCACTTGTGTTTTCTGAAATTTGCTCCAATAAGTTTTGCCTACAAATTGAAACAGACATTAAGTTCTTGTCTGGTACTTGCTGGTACAAATCAACAATTCTGCAAGAATCCTCTGTGTACTCTAAACTTAGTTAGTCAGTAAATTTATTGAGAAAATGGGTTCGGGCATCTCTGTTGAGCAAGTCACACACATAGAAAGTACACAAGTGTACCTGTTCCAAAGGAATGAGTTGTACTAAAATTTATAGATACAACCTTATTTAATATATATATACAAACAATGCAATACAAATACATATACATATATAAGCATTACTTATGTTCTACATTACACATAGAATATATTTTATTAATCCATGTTGACTAAACGTCCAAATGTTTTTAGCTCTGTCAACTAATAACTGATACTACTAGCAATTTAAAAATTAATGCATTTACTTGAAGGTACTTAAAAATGATGAGTCACAGATCTTCAAATAAAATTCTACAAGATGGGTCTGGGGTAACATGTATGTATTTGGATGACTGTTTATTTTTTGTTCTTCATACAATATATACTGATCATATTTTTCCTCTCCCCTAACATTTTGCACATTTCCTATCTGCCAATCCAACTTCATAACCTTTTTCTCTCTTAAAGAAAAAACAAACAAACAAACAAAAACGTATACACACATGAATCCAGGAAAACATGGTTTCAATTTGTGTTGGCTGGCTATTTCTGACCATGCTTCCTGTCTTGGGGTGTGGTTGATATAAGTTTCTCTCAATGGAAGAAAACTGGTTTTCACTCTCCCAGTAGCTATCAATCCTAAACAGCGTCTTTGTTAAGAGTGGGAATTTTACCCACTTCTCCATGTTCAGAGTTGCATGGTTTGAATTTATACTGCTCGTATGCAAGCTGTTACATTTCCTGAGTTAATATGTGCTAATATCAGCCCTGTTGTGTCTGGAAATACTATTACATTTGTATGCTGTGGTATAATCCTTTTGTATGTACAATGGAGTGAAGATTTGTCACTTGAAGTGGTGTAATAAAAAGCTGATTGGCCAGGAGCCAGGCGGGACAAACAAACTAAGGATGTTGGGATAAGGAGGGTTGGAGTCACTGGAATATTCAGGAAACACAGAGGGAGCAAGACAACTGAAAGGGAAGCAAAACCATTAGTTATATTGCAATGCATGGACTAATAGAAATGAGTTAATTTAAATTGTAAGAGCTAGTTAGTAATAAACTTGACCTATCATTTGTAATTAATGTTAAGTTTCAGTGTGCATATTTGAGAGTTCCTGGCAGTTCACGTATGTCTTTGAAGGAGGAGATGTATACCTTAACTTTGAAGTCAGAAGAAAACTTGAGGAAGTGGTCCACCACAAATTTCTGAGGAATTAATTTGTCAGGCTTGATTTCTGCCAGAGTTACTAGCTGAGCCATCTTGTAATTCCTGGATCTAAAGAATCTCTTCTTCTTCTTCTTCTTTCTTCTTCTTCTTCTTCTTCTTCTTCTTCTTCTTCTTCTTCTTCTTCTTCTTCTTCTTCTTCTTCTTCTTCTTCTTCTTCCTCTTCCTCTTCCTCTTCCTCTTCCTCTTCCTCTTCCTCTTCCTCTTCCTCTTCCTCTTCCTCTTCCTCTTCCTCTTCCTCTTCCTCCTCCTCCTCCTCCTCCTCCTCCTCCTCCTCCTCCTCCTCCTCCTCCTCCTCCTTCTTCTTCTTCTTCTCCTTCTCCTTCTTCCTCTTCTTCCTTCTTCTCCTCCTCCTTCTCTTTTAGTTTCTCAAGAGATGATTTCCCTTTATAGTTTTGGCCATTCTAGAGTTTACTATGTAGTTAAGGCTGGCCTCGAACTCAGAGCTCTATTTACATCTACATCCAGAGTGCTAAAATTAAAGGTGTATGCCACTACCTGTTGGCTGATAATCTTAAGGTAGTACTGATAAACTCAAATAAGATAATATTGGAATTTTGGCAAAAGGACATAGGAGCTCATTTGAAGGGGTTCATCTTGGCCAATTTTATAAAGAATAATAGTGAAAAAATAATGATAATAGATTATAAAGCATTGAATAAATCTGTGACAAAGAAGTAAATAAACAGGTGAATAAAAAGTCATTGCTTTCAATAAATTTGAATATTTATAGAAAACATAAGAGTCACAGAATCAAAAGCTAAGATTGTGAAAATAATAGAAAGATTCCATAGACAGCAAGCATCTCACCACAAATTATACCCAACATATACCTATACATATTAAGTGCTGACTGCAGAAAGAGCAAAAGAAATAAAGAAAAAAAGAAGACAGCAATTTTACATGGAGAAAGTTCAGGAATGGTGTTGGAGTTGATAAATTGATGGAAGTTAGTATCATCAATATTATGCCTCTTGTTACACAGCCCTTAAAAGGGCTCCACATTTGGGCTCTTTTTGCTAAATACAAAATTCTAAGTACCATCATATAGAAATACAAGGTAAACCAAAATTTGGTGATTTTTTAATTAACAAAATTCATACTTAAAGTTCAAAAATAATAAAGAATGCACAGCAACTCTTCCAATGTAAAGGATGCAAAGGCCAGAGCACCTGATTATGTCTTTATTGGAATCAGGCTATAAAATGCATTACGGCATCCATTTACAGAACTTGAATATAAACTTTGGATTTGGATTTATGATATAGGTTAGTGTGAAGTGTGTTTTAGATTGCTCATGCGTGTGTATGTGTGTCTTAGTAGAATGTCTTTACTTTTCTTGATATAAATTGAAATACTAGGGAAACAGAGACTTCAGCACTTTTGGATAGTCCAAAAAGTATAAAATAACAAGAACTATAGGGTAATTAATCCTATAGAATGATAAACCATTAAGTTTTAATTTAGGGCTTATTGGAGTTTTAGATATAGGTGTGACCTTACTTCCACTTGAAATAATACTAAAATGAAAACACACAAAGTAACATAATATCACTTTTTGGACTCTTCACACTCTATATTATTAGGCATAATCTCCTCTCTAAACATATTTTTCAGAAGGAGATGTCAAAGACTACTGGAAAGCTAATTGGAAACTCTACATACTCTTTATAGAAGTGCTGTAGCATTAGTGTACATATGTGTGCTATTAATCAAATTATATTTTTATGTTACTGAATTATCATGTTTTAAAGGATATTCTTTCATAATGTTCATCTTTCTCTGGTAAGTTTTTCTGGATCTGTTTATTCATGGACCATGTCTCAATTTCCTATTGAAAATTTAAGTGTGCGTCAACAAGTTTTAAGATTTGTATCTTACTTGATTTTCAAAGATCATTATATTAGACTACTTTTAAACTTTTTGTGCTTGAAGAATTTGTAGCTTTGGAATTCTGTTTTGACTTTTTTTCCCCATTGCAATAAATATATTGTTTGGTAATGAAACGTGTTGTGTCTCAGAATTTCAGATTTCCTAAAAATACTCAGAGCTGGGAGAAGACAGGTCCCGAGCAATTTGAAATCTGAAGAAGAAAACAATGAAAAGGCCCACTCTTATTACTTCTCAACTGGCTTTTCATACCTTAACTGCCTTCAGTTAGTTGATTCAAACTAAATAATGCATTGTTTATTAAGTATAGTCATTCATAAAACAAAATTCAATGTTATGCTTATTCCATTAAAGTTTAATATGTTGTGGTGTATTATTTCAGGGATAAAAACCTCATAAACACTGATAGTTACTGTTTCAAGTACAGATGTAGGCATATTAAACACTGACATGCCCTTTAAAAGAAAATCCAGTCTATCACTCTCATTAAGTGAATTACATGACATTTCAAAACAACTACTTTACTTCTTTTTAAAAAATATTTTTTCCTTTAATTTTTATTTTATTTATTTATTTATTTATTTATTTATTTTCGAGACAGGGTTTCTCTGTAGTTTTTGGTGCCTGTCCTGGAACAAGCTCTTATAGACCAGGCTGGCCTCGACCTCACAGAGATCCGCCTGCCTCTGCCTCCTGAGTGCTGGGATTAAAGGTGTGCACCACCACCGCCCAGCTTCCTTTTATTTTTTTAAAAGAACAAGCTATAACAAGCTATATTTTTTCATTATACATACCAATCCCAGTTCTCACTCTCTTCCCTCCCTTCCATACTCTTCACCTACTCCTTCACCCCACCCCGCATCCACTCTTCAGAGAGGGTAAGGCACATTGTTTTGGGGAAGGTCCTACTATATCTAGGCTGAGCATCCAACGAAAGAAAATAGGTTTCCAAATACCCAGTACCACCCATTCATGGTAAAGGTCTTGAGGAGATTAGGGATACTAGGAACATACCAAAACATAATAAAAACAATATACAACAAGCCAACAGCCCACATCAAATTAAATGGAGAGAAACCCAAAATGATTCTACCAAAATCAGGAACAAGACAAGGCTGTCTACTCTCTCCATATCTATTCAACACAGTTCTTGAAGTTCTAGCTAGAGCAATAAGACAACAAAGGGAGATCAAGTGGATTCAAATTGGCAAGACATAAGTCAAACTTTGGCTCTTTGCTGATGATATGATAATTTACATAAGTGATGCCCCAAACTACTTTATATCTAGTGACTTCTTTTCTACAATATCCATAACTTGTCACTAACATGAGATAATTTTAATTACTTTACAATTAGTTATTTGTGTCTTAGGTACTATTCTCAAGCAAGGTCCTATCAATGACAGTTTAGAACAAATGGTATTATTGCTGCTACTTCTCATGTTCAGATGTGGGATTCATGGATACATTAAGCATTTCATCTTGCTGCTTGTAATATCAGGGTACAATGTTGTACTGTGTTTTCTATACTTTATCAAATGCCACTAGTGTACACATATGCATCACAGAACTTCTGTTTCAGTATCAATTGCCTACAGTGTCATGAAAATATAGGCAATGCCAGCCTTATGTTTGAAAACCTAGCCATGGATTTTGATGTAATTCATTAAAATTAGGCTGTCCTGCCCATATTTTAAAGGTTTTTTTCAGTGATACTGAATTATCATCATGTATATGGGCAAAAGTGAAGTTAGACTGACTCCACCCCTTATGCTCTTACCTTCTGCATTCTGTCAATACATAAAACTAGATAGAAGAATGGAAGAATGACAAAATAATTGCACTAATATAATTGTGACTGACATATACTGTCTAGGCGGGCTGCACTATATTTCAGTTACTCTATAAAAATTTAGTGAGGACTTACTATGTGTCGGAGAATGATCAAACACACAAAAGGCAATCTCATTTGTTACCACAATCTCATCTGTATATCTAGCACAATTGAATTGAAGTCAGCAAACAAAGAACAAAATTCTTATTATGTATCCAGAATGGGATCAAACTGGACACTCTGAATGTGGTTTACAATTGGGGCAGACTGAGGGGCCAATGACAATGACACTGGGATTTGTCTCTACTGCATGCACTGGCTTTTTGGGATCCTATTCTCTTTGGATGCATACCTTCCTAAGGCTGGATATACGGGGAGGGCCTTGGACTTCCCACAGGGCAGTGTGCCTTGCCCTCTCTTAGGACTGGAGAGGGGTGGAGGGAGGGTCTATGGGGGAGCAGCAGGGAAGTGGGAGGAGGGAAGGAAGTGGGAAATTTGATTGGTATTATTTATAAAGTAATAAAAATATAAAAAGAAAAACAATTGAGTAAATTTATAGTTTCTTGTATAAATCTTCCTAGGTGGTATTGATTCTTGTATGTATACCATGTAATTAGAAGTTTTTTAAAAGTACAACAGAGATGAAATGCTTCTATAATAGGATCTTTTCAAAATAACTAATTAATGTTTTAGTCACGAAACAGAGTATAATCAGAAAAGGTAATAAAATGGGCAGTGCTCAAACAAATGAGGATATTGCAGATATCACACCACTCATTTTAAAATTTTTATAGCATCTGACAGGGATTGAGGCAATGAAAATAGACACTTTTTTGATCAGGAAAAAGAAAGCAGATGTTAAATTGAGGAACACTGATTTGTTAGAGAAAATGTCATAAGGCATAAAATAATCATGGGAAGTAAGAGAGAAAAAGCAAAAAAAGTAAATTTCTCGATGTGCCTTTTTCATGTATAAATTGAGGGACTGAACATTGTAGTTAGCATCGCAATAGAGATAAGAAAAGCAAAGAAGGGGAAAAGAATAAAGATAGAGTCAATATAATAGATTGAAAGAAAACATTGAAAAAAATTAATATACATAGCTATAAATATATTTACATAATATTTAATATCAGATAATAGATACAGTCTATAATAAGTATAATTAGCATAAAAGAGAGAAGAGAAAATTAAAACATAAACAATATTGAGAATTTTTCCAGGAAGCAACTTTTAAGGGGCTGCTAAGTTGTTACTAGCTCTGTGTAGTCTTCTAGAGTAATGCTTCTTCTTATGTGGACAACTCATTACTGCAAGTTCCAGCTCCAGGGAATCTGGTACTCTCTTCTGGACTCTGTGGACACGTTCACCTATATGGCACACACACACACACACACACACACACACACACACACAAATATTATTAAAAAATACATTTTCTAAACTGATGAAGCATACCAAACAAAAAAATTATAAACTTGCAAGAACCTAAGCACGGTAAATGTGAGGTAACTTGCCTTATAATAGAAAAATTACTGGAAGATAATAACAAAAAATTACATTAAAATAGGTATAATAAAAACAGTTGGACAAATTAGCTGCAAAGAAGCAATAAGCAGTAATATTGACGGCTTATTTTTTTATATCAATGATGAAAACCAAAAGCAGTTTAAATAACAACTTAAATATTTTAGAGAAAATTAAAGTCAATCTACAATTTCATATCCATTTGTATATTTCATAAAATAATTATTTCTATACAAACTACTATAGCCCAATAACAAAAATTAAGAATGTGACTCTCAAGGCCAGCAAATATAGAGAGTACTAAAGGGAGTCCCTGGTGTTTTTTTTTTTTACTCCACTAATGTGAATATAAAAATATGTAATTTGGGGAAAATATTTGGCATCTCTCTTCAACTAAGATCCAGGAACTTCGCTATGGATCATTGTACCTGCTTCCATCAGTTACTGGATGTGGGTTCTATGATGACAATTAGGGTAGTTACTAACCCGATTATAGGGGAAGGCTCATTCAGATACTCTCTTATTAGGAGTCTTAGGTGGGGTCATTCTTGTAGATTCCTGGGAATTTCCCTAGCACTTGGTTTCTCTCTAGCCACATAAAGGCTCGATCTATCAAGATATCTCTTTTATTGCTCTAATTCTTCATCACTCCCCCAACTGGGCTATCTGGAACCCCCATGTTCCCATCCCCCACCACACTCTTTTATTCTTCTTCCCAGTTTACCCAGGAGATCTTAATTATTTTCCTATCCTGGGACCCTCCAACACATATGCTATTTAAAGTGATTACATTAAACTGTTTAATTAAATTAAACAATTAAGAATTCAAGCCTGCATATAGAAATATAAGCACATATTGTCATAGTTATCCTTAATTTAAAAAACTAAACAGTCGCATGACTTACAGTCATATCCAAAGTATTCATTTTAACCTATGTCAAATATTTATACAAGCCATACTTTAGGACCAGTTATCATATCTTTTAAATTTTGCATGTGGCAGTTACAAGAAGAAAAGTAAAAAGCAGATTTATCATTTTGAATCTCAACAGTTTAGGTGTGATTTATAGATATGAAGAAAGAATGCATGGGTTCGAAGACAAGCAAGCCTTTATTCTATTCCTGGGGAAAATTCTTTCCCCAAATAACCAAAGACCTTGTTGTTTGTTAAACAATAGGAGGATCTCTTTGGTGCTAACCTGGGGCACAGGTGTCTGGAAATAAGAATCTACAAATGATAAGTCTGGATCTAGATACAGTTTGTTTAAAAAAGTCTTTTTAGGAGATTTCAAACTTTTATTTTATAGTCACAATCAGAACAATACAACCTGGCATACTTAATATTCAGTTCTCTATTTGTAAACACGAATGGATTTAAAATTCAATAGTAGAATAAAAAATGAAAAAGAGGATGAGGAGGAAGAAAGAAGAAGGAAGAGGAGGAGGAGGAAGTGTTTGTTATGTGACTCACTGGAAAATACCTTCTCTAACATACTGTTCAGATGTAAACAGAGTGTAAACTTTCAGCATATAGGTGGTTCAGAGGACAGCTTAGGGCTGCTGTCCAGTCTGGGGGATGAGGGTCTGAAACAAGCAGAATGGAGCCCTTCATGACTGAAGAGATTCGGCATCCTTCGAGGATAGGTGTGGTATTTTCTAATGTCATATCTAGCCAGCACTTCAATCATTCATTTGTTGGAGGACTCAGGAGAATGGGTGTTAGAAGACCTGGCTGAGTCCCGAGGCCCAATTTCTAAGGTTTTTTTTTTTTTTTTTTTTTTTTTTGATCTCATAAGAAAGTTGAATAAAATAGATTCCTAAGATGATGGTGCAGGAATAATAGAACAGGAAGACACCTTAATACAGGCTTTTCCTTAAACTCTCCTGACAATTTGATTGGACGCTGTATTTCAAGAACCTTTTTTTTCCCCAGCCCCATGCATCGTAATTGCTGAGGCACACTATCATCTATCCCTACGTGGAGTCTGTACATAGCTTCACCCTGAAATATGCACATCTTTGTGAGGCATACTTTTTTTTTTTTCATTTAAGTCCCTTTATTACAGTGGTGCCAGCTACTGCTGCTATTGTTAAATGCCTGTCAGCATTTCCATTATAAACCTTATTTTCAGGGGATTTATAACCTAGCCGTTTTAATTCACATTCGGCTGAAAGTTGCCATTGGAATTCTCAACATACAGGAGGTGCTGTTTTCTTTTATCATCAAATTTTATTGGAATCTGCTTATCTGTGTGAGATTTAGAAATGTGTAAAATCATAACAGGAATGCAAGAAAGTGCAGGTGTTTTGGTAAAGTCTCTCTAAGGTAAAAAAAGTTCACAGAAGAAATAAGGAAAGTTGTGGAATTGACTCTTGACAAAAAGAAAATCTTGATGGTTAATTTTAAGTCATTATTATTTAGATTATACTTCTATTCTGTGCTCAGAGTTCCTTGTAATATGTTTTTCCATGAAAACTGATTCATATCAGGTAAAAATTAGGGCCAGTTAAGCATAGTGTCCTGATCACTCTAATGAGCTTATATTGGTGCAATGCAACATAATAAAGTCATATAACACTTGTCTTAGGGTTTTTATTACTGTGAAGAGACACCATGACCACAGTTCTTATGAAGTAAAATGTTTAATTGGGGTGGCTTGCTTACAATTTCAGAGGTTCAGTCCATTAACATCATGGCTGGGAGCATGGAGGCACGCAGGCAGTATTGTTACTAGAAGAGTAGCTGCAAATCCTACATCTTGCATGCAAAACAAAGTGGACTGAGACCCTGGGTGGTACCCTGTGAACAGAAATTCTCAAAGCCTGTCCCCGCAGTGACACACTTCCTGTAACAAGGCCACAGCACTTCAACAAAGCCATACTTCTTACTAGTGCCTCTCCTTATGCAGTTATGGGAGCCAATTAGATTCATACAACCATAACACTCTTAATATGAATATTCTTAATGTGAAAATTTGATATCTGATTTTCATGTAGAAAACCATGCTTACTATTCTTTTCAAAATATAAAGTGTTTTGATATCATGTGGCTTCTCTAATTTGTTTTCATTTTTAATCTGTGTGTTATGGTCATGTTTAAATTGCACAGAAAATGATTCATAGTTTTATATTGCGTTTTCTCTCTCTTTCTCTTACTCTCTCTCTCTTTCTCTTCTACCCCCACCCCCTTAAAAAAATCCTCAACCCAAGAGATCTGAACCTAAAATAAGGCTTCATTTAAAGCATTGCAGGTAGGCATGGCAATTCTTGGATGTTCTCCGATGAGTAAGGCTGACATGATCCTATCTAAACATTTAAAATGCTAATTTAAAAACAAATTTCATGAAGTCTAAACAAAATGGCTGACTCAATAAGACCTGAAGAAGGGCAATCCCAACAGAAATACTAACATGGAAGAGGAAATTCCATGGTACCATAAGTCTAGACCATGCCACAAAAGAAAAAAAAAATAGGCTGAGAGGAAAAGAAAACATAATTTCCATGGAAGGGTTCCTCCCTTGGTTATCCAATTCCAAGTTGTCAGTTCTGAAATTGTATAAATAAAAATAGTATTGGAAAGTTATATTGGGAGTTAGAGGGAGTAAGGAAAGGGAGAAATAATATATACACTAATTAAAAAATTGTCAGGTGGTGGTGGTACATGCTTTTAATTCCAGCAATTAAAAGGCAGAGGCAGGTGGATCTCTGTGAGTTAAGGTAAACAGAACTAGTTCTGAGATGGACAGCCAGGGCTATACAGAGAAACGCTGTCTTGAAAAGTAAATGAACAACAGCATCAAAAAGTTACTAAAGATTTTTTTTTTTTTGCCATCAAACAGAGGTATACCAAACACATGCCAACTTACAGAAAGAGAAGTAAACTCTCTTCTCTCAAAAATTTTGATTGTTTAACCATTTGGTTGTTTAAACCATTGCTGGCACTAGCAAGATGCCTCAGGGGCTAAAGACAGTTGTTTATCTCAGAGTATGACAATCAAAGCCCCATCCTTGGAATATAATGTGTGTGTGTAGGAGAAAACCAACTCTGCATAATTATGCTCTGACTTACATGTGTTGTGTGTCATTGTGTATAAATACAATAATAATAATGATGGTGATGACAGTGATAATTATTAATAATTAACAATAATAACAAATTACTTAAAATAAAAAGATAAATTATTTAAATTCAAAGGTAACTAATGAAGCTCTTTTTTTACAAATTATTTTTCTACATTTTAATTAATCTTTAAGTTGTCTAACTATAACACTCATCTAAGAAATGCAATGGAGTAATATTGCTTATATCCTTCTCATTCCCGTCTAAGGCAGTCTAGTTTATTAATTATAAACATCAGCAAAATCTCTGAGTAAAACTTCCTTTTCTCTGCCTTCTCTAAAGCTATTGAATAAGCACATTTTGTTCCACTATTAAAGTTGAACTTAAGTAAAGATTGGGAGTGTGGGGCAAAAAAAAAATTGCAATTTCTCTTCAATGTTACTAAATATTTAGGTAAATGTAAAAGCTAAATATTATTCATATTTAATTTTATCCAAACATTCTGTAGAGATACTAGGTATCCTCTATGCTTACTTAGTTTCTGCTTTTTGGTGACAGAATTCTTGGTTCCCTTCTGACCCAGGTCATCCAGAATTTGATATTACATATTTTCTATGTTATTATGGCTAATCTTGGTTGTCAAATTAAAGACACTTGGAATGATCTAGAACCCAAGCTCTTGGGTACTCCTGTCAGGGACTTTCTTTTCTCATCCCCACACCTTTTATTAAAAATAGATTATTGTCTCCGACCATATATCCTGATCACAGCTCCATTTTCCTCTATCCCTTCCAATTCCTTTCTCACTTCTATCTTGGTCCAATCCTGTTCTGTCACTCATTAGAAAAGAATAGACCTCTAAGAGATAATAGCAAAATATAACAAAAATTTAATGTAATAAAACAAAACAAAAACAATCACTGAAGTGATAATTGTTCTTTCAATGTATGCAATGAATTGTGTTGGGATTTTGATGGGAATTACATTGAATCTATAGATTGCTTTTGGTAGATTTGCCATTTTTATTATTTTTATCCTACCTATACAAGAAAAGAAATTAAGAAACAAAAATAAAAAAACAAAGGAGAACTCTAATACATACTGGTTTTCTGAGTGGCAGAAATGGATAAACGGAGGAGCACAGATATTCTGTGGTTCTCAGGATCAAGGCAATGCTCTGTACATGCTAAGCAAATGCTTTGCACAGGGCTACATCTATACCCTCTTTGTATCTGCATTTTACTCATCAGGATAAATGATCAATCACTCATGTGCTTGCTTCATGAATGGGTAAGTTGTATTTTGGGGTATGTGAAAATAAAATCAGGTTCTATAAATAGATGAGGTTGGTACTACAGGATCTTTAAATATTGGTAAGGACAATTTCAGGTATACAGCTTTCCGTGTATGGAGAAAGTAGGATAGAGGAACTCTCAGGATTGAATTCCTTTAGTGGGACATAAAATTACTTTTGAGTCTTTTATATATAAAATTTCTTCTTGTTTATTTAAGACACATAAGTGCTTATGAGGAAATAGTATTCAAATTACTCAAATGAAATTCTTTTCCTTCCTAATTACAGGAAAGAAGAGATTTGGGGGTAATAATTAAATGAAAGGAAAGCATCCCAACAAAACTATTAATAAGAAGGCATTCCTTTTCTGGGTAGCATTCATGTTTCTCATGCAGACACCCTGCATGGTATTTTAGTATTAGTATATATCAGGAGCACGAATGCTCCAATCAGAAGCCTGACTTTGCTCTGTCTTCAAGAACATTATCACAAAGTTCACATCTCTTTGGGAAGCAGAAGTCCAAGGATTCTTAGTAACAGATTAAAAAACTGACAGTGTGCCATTCATAATGGATATTTTCAATAATTCTTGTTGCTAATATTTAGAAAAATAATAACAGGTAAGTGCATTAACCTTATAGTGGTCTTATAAAAATAAAATTCCTTTAAAATTTAATGAGAAAATGATTTTTAAATATAAATTAGGAAGTTTTATTCATCATTTTATTTTACCATCTAAGATTCTAAAGAAATCATAAAATACCAACTGTGCTTAAATCTATACTTCTCACTCAATCATATGCATGTTGACCGTGACATTAATCTTTTTCCATGGTCGTGATTTGGAATTCAGACTTATGATGTTGTGTGACCTCTGGATAAGCCAGGCAACAGAATAGGAAACAGAATTCTATTTACGATGCTTCTTTGTCTAATCTGAAGTTATTGGAAAGGAAGTAGTGAAAAAGCACATGACAGTCTTCTACGGAAATATTAATGTAGTAAAATATATTTACTCTGTTACCTAAGAAGTGACAGTAGTCCCTTAATCTATAAGAATAATCTCCTCTGCAATCGCAGCAAATAAAAAGAAAGGTGCATATTATGTATTCTTTGTGTATCAGCACATCACCGTGCTGTAATATATCATGCTTCACCGTGACATATTCTCCCATTTGTCACCTTCTGTCATGTTACTATATCTCAAAAGACACAGTGTTGCCCAACCTTTTTTTTTTCCTTTAGTGCAGCTGATGGACACCAAATATTTGACACTGAAAACAGAACTATTTTAAAACCCAAAAGGTCTCAGCCAGAAGCTGTCTAAATGGATATTTCAGAGACTGAATACCACGGAATGTGGTTATTTAAATGTATATTGTGGAGGTTGAATTTCTAGTAGAAACAAGTATTTTCCTCTCCTTGGGCACATTTTGCATTGCAAATGATGAGAACTTTCCTTCCGATCTGGTTGCACTCTAGAAAGGGGCTATATTTCTGCTTGTTTCCTGTCAAAAAAAAAAAAAAGTCTGGTATAATTTTTATTACTATAAAAACACCAAGATAGCTAAGGTCTACTTTTTTTTTTAATCAGTTGTTATCAACTTAAGTATTTAGAGTTAAGATTTGAGAGTTTTGTTTTTGGTTTTTTTTTTTTTTTTTTGAGAATACAGAAACATATGCATTGATGTGAAGCCCCCAGACCTTCATTAGAATTCAGGAAGCGGGGGCTGCAGGAAGAGACAAACCAAAGGGCATTCTGCAGGAACTGCCACTGAAGGCTGGTATTGACAGAATCAGAAGCCCCTTACCTTCAACTAGAGGAAAAAGCACAAATGCTTAAGGAATGCTATTATTCACTGCCTTCTCATATAATCCTGTCTCCGAGTTTTATACATACCAAGAGATTCTTTAATTTTAATGATTACCTAAAGTATAACTAAGAAATTTCTGTGGCATGGTTTAATTGTAGGGATTTCTCAAGACTGTTTGAGTCAGAACTAGCAAGCACTCTCCCTGCTTCTGTTGGAACTTGCTCTATCAAGTTGGCTGATGAGGTTACCACCTCCATAAACCCTGGCCATCTTTAAAGACTTGGCAACATTATTTTGTTATTCAAACCTTGATTATTTAAATGTTTCCCATTTCATTTATGTGCCTAACATCTACTCTACATGAAACATGTTTTTGATAGGGTATCTGGTGCCATATTGAAAACTGCTTCATGACTGTGACTCAAAGGTTTGCAGCGTTAAGCTCTGGTAATGTCAATACCCTCCGCAAAGAACTACAGTTCCTCCTTTGCATGAAACTTGACTTAGAATCCCACAGGGTTGAGTCCAGCTTCCCTTCCCAGTTGAATAGCTGTCTCACCCCCTATACATCTACTAGTTCAGCAATAGGCTCTTCCCTGTGTCTTGAAATGTGTGTCCCCTCAGTCTGGATAGGAGGTCCTCAGACAAGAACGCCTTCTCTGATGTCTCTAAGCATACAAAATCAACGTCATGCTCTAACACTAACTCCTTCCAAAAGCTTTTCCTACTCCTCTGAGAAGAATATATCTTCCTTCCTTTATGCTCCAATAATGACAGCATCTTTATTGCCATCCCAAGATCTATGACCTAGACTTATTGTTTAAATGCATTGTTGCTATGAAATCTGCAGAGATCCTTCAATAGAACATCTGTGCTCATAGCCCTCGTGTCTTCAATTAAATAATAAATCATGAATTGCTTTCTGCGTGCCGCTAATCTGCCTTTCTTTGGTTAGATTTTGAACTGCTTGTGGTCTTTCACGTGCTCCACCTTTTATTCTCCCATAAAAGCTAACAAACATCCTCAGACCGAATGAAGTGAAACAGATACCCAGACAAGACAGATTTTATTTGGAATTTTTCTTGTGTTTTAATTAAATCCTCATTAGAGACAGAAGTTTAGCAGTGATCATCTTAATATATATCTCTGAGAAATTGTTTTTCTCTTTTGTTCTAACTTCTAGCAATGTTATTGATTTATCTTCTATTTACTGTATAATGCTCATTGTGTAATGCCCAT
Organism: Alexandromys fortis; assembly: GCF_014885135.2. NCBI lineage: Eukaryota > Metazoa > Chordata > Mammalia > Rodentia > Cricetidae > Alexandromys > Alexandromys fortis. The sequence goes on along the minus strand of NW_026067930.1, from coordinate 23,612,338 downwards.
TTTACTTTAGCACACACTGAAAGTCCTCCATGCCCTGTCACACTTTCTTGTTCAGTAAAAACATTTATACAGTTTATTGATTTGAGTCAGGGTGTATTGTAAGAGTTATAGTCATGTATGAACTCATATATATTGTTTGCCAGTTTAAAAGCAGAATTATGGAATTTGTCATATATTTTTATGACTTGTTTTTAGTTAGTTTTATTTAGAAGGCCTCCCTTATATTTGTCAGATAACCAGTTAATATGTCCTAATTCATAACTCCCTGTGTAGTTTCTGTCTGTGAAATATTTGTGGTTTTACCTTGCCCTTGCTTTTACACTATGTCATTCAGACACACCAGTTATCTTACATATATTTATATGTAATTAAGTGAAATAATTAAATGTTGACTTCTGTGCTTGATTTTGTATAAATTAAAAACGTTATAAATATTTTAAATTTGCTTTACTTTCTATGCTTAAAACCCTTTCTTATGTTGTTGGATTTAGTATTATAAAGGGAGTGTATCTAGATGAGAGGGAGAAGAATGAGGACCGGGAAGAGTACAAGGAGGGGAAACCATAATTAAGGTATACTATGTGAGAAAACCTTCTTTTCTCAATAAAAGGGGAGAAAGCTACCATGGAGAACAGCACACCCACTTACGCATACGTCCTCAGCACATTTGCTTGCTTCTACCACAGCTACTGTGCCATTTTGTTTTACTTAGTGAGACAGGGTATTTTGGGAACTCAGATGTATCTCCTGCCTCAGCCTCCTGCATAGCTAGGATCAGAGGTATTCAGAACCATTGCTATACACGTGAGTTCACAGCAAGACTGTATGTGTGTATGTGTGTGTGCATATAAATTACATATACATATGTACTAAACTCCTTAACGTTTGTGTAGACAGTTTTTATGCACATGTGATTCTACTTCTCTGGAATACTTACGTAAAATGAAATCTCAGGATAAAAGGCAATACTTTAAATTTTGATAGACATTGTTTTATTAGTCCTCTCAAAGATTTTGATCAACGTTGTGTAGAAAATATATGTCCTACATATCTTTTCAAGTCCTTGAAATGATCAAACTTTTTAACTTTTATGATTGTGCTTGGAAATGATAAAATTTCAGTACATTATTTTATGTGATTTGAGTACTAATGGAGGTGAAAAACATTTTATAATAATCCCCCTTTAACCAATAGAAGTAAATTAAAGTACTTCTAGCAGATCCCTGAATCCATGAAGAGTACCAAATATATGTTATGTTTCTTCCAACCATACATAATTGGAAAATATTTTGATTTAAAAGTTAGGCATAGCAAGAGCTTTAATATCATAAAGCACAGCATTTTTAACAATGTACTAAAATAAAAATTTGTGAGACTGGGTCTCCTTCAAACTCTACCCTGTTCTATTGATTTGAGATGTAGAATGCCTACGAGGTGAGATGCAGTGCAGGAGGGGGTATAGGTTTGCATCAGGTTTCTTGGGCATAAGCTAGAAGATAACTGCTAGTCCATCTAACAATCTAGACAAACTAAACAACTTTCCTTTCTTTTGTTATGTTGTCAAAATTTAGTTAAGCTGGTAGTGCTAACATTTATCAATGCCTATAATCCCTGTGTTCAAGATGCTGAGGCAGGAGCATTTCTCTAAATTCAAAGATGGCATGGGATACAGTGTAAGACTATCTAAGAAAATAAGTAAATACATAAATCTATATACAATAAATAAATATACAAGTAAGCCAAGCAAAAGAATCTGATGTATTAGTCCTATGCAAAACCTCATTGAAAACATTATAACTTGCCTTTGTAAAAGCATAGCAACTTGTAGAGCAGTAGAATGTAATAGTGCCCTCCACAGGGTAGGTTACCTCTATATGTTTGCAGCAAATATCAGGCTATTATTGGCAATAAGTTCTGTTACATGGAAGCACCAGTGAGGTACAGACACAAGCACTGATTACAGGAATATTGCTTTCAACTGACCAAAAAGGCAGGTTCTGAGGTTGAAGAGATGGCGGCAGGGTCTGGGAGGAGCAATTGCAGTGTAGCAGATGAGTGTTTGTCACTGCTACGAGTAGAGGTGACATAAGGAGTCAGAGAGGACTGAGAAATGTGTAGCATAGAGATGTGCTTGACCATAAGCAAAACAGCACTGGGGTAAGAATTTTGAAACTGTGCCCAGCCCTCACCACCTTCTCACTGCTTCTGAACACTATGTATTTATAAGACCAGAGTATCTTATTAGATCAGAAACGCAAGTATTTGCTTCTGACATTAACTCCAGATATAAAGATTATATCTAGATCTTTATGGTTTCTGTAAGAAGGAGAAGAAAATAAACCAAATCTGAGTTTTTAACCCATTTCTGCATTGAAAAACAAAATACATAACTGTGTGAAGGGAAGCACTGTTGTGCGGAAATTGATCAAATAGACTTTTGCTGTCTGTGCTTTAAGAATAACTTGTTTTTCAGATGGGTGACATTTGCTTCATTTTAGAAATGAGAAAATGTATAAATAAGGGCCACAGTGAAAGAGATGGTGAACGATTTATAACTGTGCAGGTAAAATATTTTCATTCGGGACACACTACTTCCTCCTTCTCCTGCTCCTCTGTGATCAGCCTCTCACTGCACATCACAAAAGCACCAATCTCATGGATCACATGCCCGGGCTTCTAGATGCAACCTGCTGAAAATAATATTCAGTCTAGGAAGAAAGCCCTTACTCCTCAGCTTCTCTTTTCTGTTTTGCCTTGGTGTGTCCACGAATCGCTACCCATTGATTCAAGCCCGGAACTCAACTGCAGCAGTCTTTCTAACAAATCCAACCCTGCTTGGAAAGATGAGTTTGTTTTATCTCAAATGCCAATGTCAAAATTACTTAGCAGATGGAAAAACCAGAGCAAAACTAAAAAGACTTCCCTTGCATTGTTTATATTAGAATTCAGATATTTTTTTTTCACTTACTAGCAAAAAGACAATTTCTGACAAACATTCACCTACAGAAAAACCAGATACAGTACTTTCCTTTATATGGTACTGAAACAGGAAATCATGTCTCTCAAGTTTGGGTGGAAAAACTATACAGGGTCTTATACAGAAGCAAAATGTCAGTGCCCTTGAGCTCAGGCAATAAAACTAACTCTAATAAGGAAACCAACTGAGTCTTTAAGGATTATTTGTCATTATAAAGCTCTGAGATACACACACTTCATTTTCTTGAGGCAGAGGAAAGTCAGGTTTTATTTGCTGTTTTTTTCCCTTGCATTCATTCATTCATGAAACTCACAGGATTACAGCTGCTTATTTGACATTCAGGAGACTTACTGCTTCAGATATTGATATATTACAAATAAATCCCATTACAAATACATTTGAGAAGCCGAGTTTCAATAACACCTAGCTTAATATTCTGAGAAAAGAATTACATGATAACTCTTCCTGTCTTTGTTTGTTTGTTTGTTTGTTTTTCATTTCATATTTGTATGTTTTGTTTGGACCTTGGGTACAAACATTGGGATTTATCAGAATTGTACATGGCTTCCTATTAAGGTTGTTTTATGCAAAGGTATTCTCTTGTTTCTTTCATTCCTTTATGGTCTTTATTTCTTATTAACACTCTTTGTCATGGACAAATATGCTTTCATTTGTATACACATTGTAAAGTTGTAAAGTTTCAGTTGTGTCTATTGGTTTTATTCAGCTAATTTTGTCAATATGTGTGTATATAATGTGTGTGTGTCTGGTCCATTGGTCATGACACAGGTGTGGAGGCAGAGGACAACTCTGTGGAGTTGGTTCATTCCTTCCACTTTTACATGGATTTGGTGGATAAACTCAAGTTAACATATCTGTATCCCCAGAAGACAAGTGTCTTTACCATTAGAGTCAGCTCACTGGCTGGCCCTGTTCTGATGTGCACCTGTGCACACACACACACACAATATACACATATAGTATACTTTGACTCACATTGGTATGTTTGACTTATGTCCTATTTTTAATTGTATTTTGTTTTCTTAATGTTTAGCTACTTAACTTTTTTCTATATCCTAGATACCAAACCTGTATAAAATGTACAGTAGGAAAAAAATTTTATTTCATTCTGTGGGGTGCTTCTTTTCTTGAATAATTAGATTCTTTGCTATTCAGAATTTTTTCAGTTTTATATTGTGTCATTTGTCAATGACTGGTCTTAATGCCTGTACTATCTCTCAGGGCATAGCCATAAAGTCCTTCCCTTTGGAGGTAAGTTCAAGTGTATTGCATACTTTCTCCTTCTTCAGATTCAGGATGTCAGGTTTTATGGTTATATTTTTGATCCATTTGGAGTCTAGTTTTGTTTAGAATGAGAAATAAAGATCTACTCTGACTTTTCTAGAAGAGCAATCCCCCTATTTCAATTACCATTTGTTGAAGTGATATCTTTTCTTCTGTAGTATGTTGTTTTGGATTCTTTTTCTAGAAATATTTGCCCTCGTTGTGTGAGTTCTTTTCAATTCTATTTTATTGATTTGCCTTTCAGTATTATTACTACACCTTTGTAGAGTAACTGAATATTGGGGATGGCAATGCTTCCTGCTGTTATTTTATTATTCAGGATTATTTCCCTATCCTGAGTTTTCTGTTTCCAATTAGAATTTAAGACTATTTTTTCAAATTCTGTGAATTGCTTTAAAATTTTGATGGAGATTGCATTAAATTCATAGAATACTTTTGGTAATATGGCCATTTTCAGAGTATTAGTCCAACCAATTCATATACATGAGAGGTCTTTCAATCTTCTGGTTTGTTCTTTAATTTCTTTCTTCATTCTCTTGAAAGTTTTATTTCGTTAGTGTTCCATGCAGTTAGATTTATTCTAAGATATTTTTGGTGCTACTGTGAATAGGATCACTTTTTTCAATGCTTCTTTGGTATGCTTGTCATTTTAATATAAGAGAGATATTATCTAGAACAATACTCAACTACATATGGGAAAGCAAAAAACTCAGGATAGCCCAAACAATCCTATAAAATAAAGAAACTTCTGGAGGCATCACAATCCCTGACTTCAAACTCTACTACAGAGCTACAGTACTGAAAATAGCCTCATATTTGTACAAAAACAGATAGAAAGACCAATGGAACTGAATCAAAGACCCAAATTCACACACCTACGAACACCTGATTTTTGACAAAGAAGCAAAAAATATAAAATGAAAACAAGCGTTTTTAACAAATGGTACCAGCATAACTGGATATCAACATGTAGAAGAAGGAAAATAGGTTCATATCTATTACCATACATAAAACTCAAGTCCAAATGAATCAAAGATTTCAACATAAAAGCTCAACACTAAATCTCATAGAAAAGAAAGTGGGAAGTACACTTGAACTCATTGACACAGGAGACCATTTCCTTAATATAACTCCAGTAGAACAGACACTGAGAGAAACAATTAACAAATGGGACCTCCTGAAACTTAAAAGCTTCTGTAAAGCAAAGGACATGGTCACAGGACAAAACAGCAGCTTACAGAAATGGGAAAAGATCTTCAACAACCTTACATCAGATAGAGGATTGATCTCCAAAATATACAAGAACTCAAGAAATTGGTCTTCAAAAGAACAAATAATTCAATACAAAGTAGAGTACAGACCTAAACAGAGAACTCTCAATAGACAAATCTAAAATGGCTGAAAAACATTTAAGGAAATGTTCACCATCCTTAGCCATCAGAGAAAGGCAAATCAAAACAACGCTGGAGATTCCATCTTACACCTGTAAGAATGGCCAAGATGATAAAACACTGATGACATCTTACAATGGAGAAGATGTGGGGTAAAGGGAACAATCCTGCACTGTTGCTGGGAGTGCAAATTGGTACAGCCCCTTTGTATATTATGATTTCTCAGAAAATTAGGAAACAACCTTTTGCAAGAACCAGCAATATCACTTTTGAATATATACCCAAAGGATGCTCAATTGTACTACAAGGACATGTGCTCAACTATGTTCATAGCAGTATTGTCTGTTATAGCCAGAACCTAAAAACAACCTAAATGCCCCTCAACAGAAGAATATATAAGGAAAATGTGGTACATTTACACAATGAAGTACTATACAGCAGAAAAAAAAAATAATGGCAACTTGAAATTTGCAGGCAAATGGATGGATCTAGAAAACATCATATTGAGTGAGGTACCCAGACCCAGAAAGATGAATATCATATCTATTCACTCATAAGTGACTTTTAGACATGAAACAAAGAAAATCAGACTACAAATCACAATCCCAGACAACCTAGAAAATGATGAGGAACCTAAGAGAGACATACATTGATCTAATCTACATGGGAAGTAGAAAAAACAAGATCTCCTGAGTAAATTGGGGGTATAGGGACCATGGGAGAGGTTTGAAGGTGGGGGAGGGAAGGAAGGGAAGTAGAGAAAAATGTATACTTCAATAAAATCAGTAAAAAAAAGAAATATAATATCTTTTGTGAACTAATTTATATACTGCTACTTTGAAAAATGTATTATCTGTAGTTTCTGCTGAAATCTTTATAAAACTTTATGTATAGAATCATCTGCCAATAGATATAATTTTATTTCTTCTTTTTCTGTATGTATTGCTCAAGTCCCTCATTTTTCTCATTTCTCTAGCCATGACCTCAAGCACTATATTGAACCTTGTTGATGGTGTTGTGATGTGGGATTTCCCTCTGTATGCTTGAATACCATTGATAAATAAAGGAACTGCTTTGGGCCTATAGCAGAGCTATAGTGGAACAGAGCTAGGTGGGTAAAACTAAAGTGAATGCTGGAAAAAAGGAGGCAGACTCACAGAGATGCCATGGAACTACTGGAGACAGACTCTGGGAACATTAGCTGATAAGCCAAAGCCACGTGGTGATATACAGATTAATAGAAATGGGTTAAATTAATATGAGTTAGCCAATAAGAAACTAGAACTAATGGGCCAAACAGTGATTTAATTAATACAATTTCTGTGTGATTACTTCAGGTCTAAGCTAGCTGGGCGGCAGGGAAACAACAAGCAGCCTTCCCCAACAGTGTTGGCTAGTGGCTTGCTATATATTATCCTTTTGTATTCTGAGATATGTTCACTGTAACGAAAGATTCTCTAGAACTTTAAAATGAAAGGATTTGGATTTGGTTAAAAAGCATTCTTTTCATTTAATAACATTATCTATCCTTCAGTATATATATACTGTATATATATATATATGTAAATATATATATTTAATTAAGTAGTTGATTGCACTTATTAAGTATGCTGAACTGTATGTCTAGAATGAGACTGGCTTGATCATGGTAGATAATTAGTTTAACGTCTTCTTGAATTTGATCTACATACTTTCTGTAGATGGTCGGGAAAATTGGATACTATCTTTTTAGACTATATCATCTCTACCTCTACTACTCTCTGCTACTAGAAGTTGAAAGCAGGCATAACTTTGCATAAACTACTGATTATGGCCATGCTTTTTGTCATTGTGCTTGTTAAGTATCATCTTTAATAGCTAGTTACAAATATCTTCATTCAACAATATTTTAGTAATTTAAATAATCACTATTCTTTATTTTGAGATTATACTATAATTATGTTCTTCTTTCCCTATTTTTACTCCAAAATTTTCCTTATATATTTCCCTAGGTTCCTTCAAATTCATAGTCTTTTTTCCCATTGATTGCAATTGGATACACCACACACACACACTCTCACCCCCCCCACATGCCTAAATATAACCTGCTCAGTTATACTTACATATATACATATAATATACACAATTTAGTTATACATAAAATATATACAATAAAGGTATGTATTTTTTCAGGATTTATTATTTGACACTGTTCAACCAATTGGTGATTTTTAATAAAACTTTATTAGGAATCAGACTATGAGCTATATTTGGCCTACCTTCATGCTTTGTTTTACTTATGTCTGACCCAGATTTAATTCTATTAGTTAAAACTCATTGATGACACAGAGAATACTCAGATGAGCCGAAAATTGCCTACATTGAATAAATGCAATTAACTACCCTTGAAGACAGGAAGATGAAATGTAAAAATGATATGTAATTTTGAGTTCACAAAAAGTTTTATAGGTAGCATAAGCTTAAATTATAAGGGAAAGAGAAGTACATGCACCCATTCCTAAGTGAAACTTACTTTGAACTTAGGAATGGCCCTATAACCTGCCACTAGGCACTGTCCCAGATCAGCATGTCCTCACAAGCATGGAGTTGTCCAAGTTTAAATAAAATCTTCATATTTTTCTGAATATTGGTGAAGTTTTTTATGTATAAGTTATTGCTTAGAAAAACAAAGAGCTATTTTGTTTATCTAAAACAATAATGAATATCTAGACTACTTACCTTGGACACAGCAGGGTTTGGTCTAGATATGTAAGGCATTTTGTTATACTTGCAGAATTGTTAACTATAGAAAGGAAATGTGATATTATTTTTATTATTGTTGATATTAATAGAACTATTCATAATGCATTTGTTATTAATGATGTGGTTATATAAAAAGAATCCTTAATTATTAATGGCATTGATATGACATTATTAATTTTGATACTAAAATGAGCATTTCATTATTCCAGATGCAATTATCTTGTTAGATAGAAGTTATTGCTAATAGATTATACTTTCTGCAGTCTTGTTTTGGCACATCATAATTAGATGTGGGTTTATATAGCTGAATATAAAGCTGTGTTAGGAATTTTATCTCTGGGTACTAGGGAATCAAGCTTAGCTCAAATCAATAAGTCCAAGTAAGAAGAATGGCTGATCACGCTCTGTTCTGCCCATGGCCAGTCTCCTGAGTGACTTCTCAGTTAGATCATTTAAGAACCAGACTAACTGTGCCAGTGTGTTAAGACTTAGCTTGTGGAAGCTCTTCTGTCATGTCATATTTTCTGCACAGTAGATCAGTCCAGAAGTCTCTCTCCTGTTCTGCACTGATTATTAAGATGTGATACTATCCTGTGATTTATATTACACTGTCACAATTCATTTAGTTTTGCTTTGTTTCAATAATACAATGAATTCTTCAATAATTTCTTTCAAGTAGACTCAGAAGTTGTTATAGACTCTAGGATTTTATTTCTTGGTATTCTGTTCAGCCTTATTAACACACATGGAGAAAGTATATCCATCTATAATTGCTTATAGCTTGTACAGTGCAAGACAACATATTACCTCATTTTAAATAATTATTTTGTAGTGGTATGACATTCTATAACTTAAAAGTGCTGAATAGAAGCACATAGCTTTATGAATTGCTTTACAATCTTGGTCATTTTCCACTGATTATTCCCACAGAACACCTTGGTTTTTGTCCATTAACAACCACTCTCCACTTTAAAAATCTTGAGCCATAACTTGAGGGACAGTTGACAAAAAAACTAATATAAGTAATGAAATATTCTCAGACAAAGTGAGAGCAGAATTTCCTAAGGTCTCTTTTTCCTATTTCATGCTTTGTCCCCTCTTGACCTCAGCACATATAAACACCATTGGAATGGTGGTAGTCCACTGTGCTGATGCTTGAGGTTAAAGAAATCAGGTGTTAGGTTAGTCTGACTTAGGATAGTTAAGGAAGCTTGATTTCTTTTGTTTATCCTCTTAGAAAAATATTTTTGTAACCTAATTTAAAAATATTTTGCCTTTTTTTTGTCTGTTAGTACATATAAACTCATCTTGAGAAGAAGTTACAATAAATATAGCAGATTGAAGAAATTCTTTGCACATTCTTACTCTAAAATATAAGTATTACTAAGAAATTGAATGTTCACAGGGTTTGGGGAAGAGCTGTCAGTGAAGTGCTTCTTTTGCAAACATGAAGATCTGATATGGGATTGCCGTCTGTATATTATGAACGTTTTATTATCATTGGTTAATAAAGAAGTTGTTTCAGGCAATGACATAGTAGAGTTAAAGTCAGGCAGGAAATACAAACAGAGATACATAGAGAAAGTAGGCAGAGTCAGGGAGATGCCATGTAGCTGCCAAAGGCGAAAGATGCCAGAACAGACACAGCCTCATGGCAAAAAAAAAAAAAAAAAAAAAAAAAAAAAAAAAAAAAAAAAAAAAAAAAAAAAAAAAAAAAAAAAAAAAAAAAAAAAAACTAAAGTAAGCTAATTTAAGATATAAGAGCTAACTAGAAATATGCCTAGGCTATTGATAAAGCAGTCTTGTAATTAATTAGTTTCTCTGTGATTATTTGGTTCTGGGTGGCCAAGAAACAAAAGAGTAGTCTCCATTTACAAGACCAGAAGTAGATTTATACTTCAAATTTAATAGCTGGGTAATAGTGACATGTGCTTATTATCCCAGTACTAGCCAGGCTAGCTTTCATGGAAAGTTTTAGGCCAGAAAGAGATCATGTTTCAAAGAACAAGGAAAAAGAACACCTGAGTTAGTCTTCTGTCCTCCAAATGACCAAACATGTATGCATGCCCACATAGACGTATACCATGTCTCCACTGGAGATCAGCAAGCTTTGAGAACAAAAAAGAAGATCACTCTCTATAGGCAGGTATCAGCAGTGTTCTAGTTATCCTTATATTTCATCTCTATCAAAGATTTTGATAATCCTTGTGGAACCTTAAGAACAAATGGGTATTCAGTGGTGATAATAGTTGTTGTCGGAGGCTGCTTATTTATTCCTGGATACCCAGATTCGAAATAACCACACAGAAACTGTATTAATTAAATCACTGCTTGGCCAATAACTTAAGAATATTGCTATCTAGCTCTTACATCTACAAGTAATATATTTCCATTATTTTACATTTTACCACAAGGCTTGTGGCCTACTGGTAAGCTTCTGTCTTGTCTGTCTCTGGTGGGGCTACATGGTGTCTCCTTGACTCCACCTATTCTCTGCATATGTATCTCTTCCAACCTGACTGTATTCTGTTAAGTCATTGGCTGAAAGCAGCTTCTTTATTAACCAATAAAAACAACACATATACAGGAGGACTTCCTATACCATTGCTCCTTTTCTGTTTAAATAAAAAAGGTTTTAACTTTAACATAGTAAGATTACATATAACAAAACAGTTACCAAGCAAGAATTATAGTTACAATATTTATATCTACTTTACCTTTTATCATAACTAAGGAAAACTATAACTATCTATTATTCAACTCCATCCAAGACTCTGGAAGGATATAATATTACCTAAGTAAAAAGGAAGTGCATTGTAAGCAACTTCCAAAACTCTAGAATTGACAGAGACATTGTGCTGCCTGGACAGTCACCCAAATTTCTTCTATTTATTTGGGGCAAGCACCCATCTTTAGTCTAACGGCCCATAGTATCCAGCACACTTTTCCATGAAGCAGGAAATTTCAAAGACAGTTCCATCTATATTGGCAGTTTGTCATTCACTTTTTTCTGTATTCTGCAAAATATCTTGCAGACTCGTTCATGAAGCAGGAAGGATAGTCTCATCTTTAGACAAGTTCAGCAGTCATTTTTATGTGGGTCCTGCATGTCCAGTTCATACAGCATAACATCAAGCAGTCCAGGAAAGAGCAGTTTCTTGACCAAATGGCTAGCAAACTCTATAAGGAGCCTCTTTGGTGCTCATCATCCTCTTGAAGTAGACTGGTGCTGCCAGGAGCTGATGTGTCTCATTGTCATTAAAAGTACTAAGTTCTTAAAACATTTTAAATGCCATAATCTGTAGTTTTGAAAGATCTGAAGAATATCCAACTAAAATATATCTTTGTACATCTAGAAAACCTGACTAGCATGGTTATAAGCTTGACTATTATAAATAACTCTCTATTAACCTGTATTTCTTAATTATAGATTACATTTTTAAATGAGCTACACAAACACAATACCTTAATAAAAAGCAGAGATTTACATATAACAAATTTGACCTAAAATATGAATCAATAATCCAAGATCTATACCAAAGTATCCATCTCATCTCTATATCATATCCCCGATTAATTGTAAACAAACATTTATTAACAGTCATTTGGGGAATTTGGACAAAGTTCTATCCAAACTACTTCTGGCTGTTTATTGGGTGAAGTAATTTTCGGGAGGTGTTCACAGTAACCTTTCAGGGGGTTTTGGTACATCAAACCACATTAATCTAGAAGGATTCCACAGGTTCTCATCCTCTGTGAAACAAAAGAAAAACCTCCTTTCCAAAGGAACAAATCCTCAGACTCAAATTCTGAAATCAAGATACATTTATGGTAGTTTAGTTTGGCAGCCCATACAATAAAATATCTCTGTACTTAGCTACTTCACAGTCAAAAAAATTCAAAGCAAACAGAATAATATACATAATCCAAACTCTCTGTGTATATTCCATCTTTACATGGCTTATTGTCTGAGTCTATTATTTTTCTACAAGTTTAATATTAATTTTATTATCTTTACTCCATTAATCTTTGACATTCTGTCCTCTTTTTATTCTCTCTCCCATTTAAATGATTGGTCTCCTGAAAGAACCAGAGTTCATGCTGGCAGCATGGCCCAGGAAGCCGCCATTTCGAAACTGCATGATATTTTTTCTACTGTTGAATCAGGAAGACCTCTCTTAAGAGAGCTGCAGCATGCCTCCAGACAAAGAAAAAAAATGTGGCTGAAGTTTTGTGTTTTGGGGTTTTTTTCTGGGGGGTGGGGCATGTCTTTAATTGCTTTCAAAGCCCTTTCAGGTTTTATGTGGATTTATCTAGCACACATTGGAGTGCCAATTTAGTGGCTCATTATTTAAGATGATGGACATTATGAATGGCATTGAGGAAATTAGTATAATTCATACAAATGCATTTACTGGGCTATTAAAACCACAATCAAGGTATAACCTCCACTGATCTATCCCTCTGCTCTTAACAGGAAAATATGATCTTCCCCTTAGGATTCTGTATTTGATGCTGGGTTAGAAGCTTCTTGGTCATTTGATCGGACAAATTAACTAAATGAATGTTTTATGCTAAGATTTTTTCAAGGCTTTATAATGTTCAGAACATAGATTTTATAGGAATAACTAAACAATCATTTCTGATTTGTTATGAAGACATCTATGTATATTCTCATCATTTAAAACCTACTAGTAATTTGCGGTAGTAAATCTATTCATAGTTTTTGTTTATGACATTTATTGTGAGTGTGGTGTGTGTGTGTGTGTGTGTGTGTGTGTGTGTATGTGATCACATGCATTCCATAGTTCACAGGACAACTTGATGAATTTGAATCTGTCTTTCTACCATATAATTCTTTAAGATATGAATTCAGGTCACAGGATCAGCTAATGCTTATCCACTTTGAATTTGGTAGCTTTCAAAATTTGCTAAAATGAGCCTAATAAATGTGTATAAGAAAAATAATTAAGATTCATTCTATGCAATAACCAAATAAAAATGAAAGGAATAAATAAAGAAAAGAAGACTCTGATATTGATATGCTTAGAATATGTATATGTTAATATTTATATTTCTACTGTTTGCTGTAGAATGAGTCTATTCCAGAACTCTGTTTTGTAGATTCTCTTTGATCTTTCCCTTGATGCATAATGGAGTTGACTTCTCTGTTTCAGCCAATTTGAACACACTTCTTAGTATGTGTATGTGATTTTAAATCACACCTGTTCTAATAAATTAAGTTGGGTGGAGTCAGGAATCTAGTAGCTTGTGTCCTCCTTCAGGCAAGAGAGGAAGTTTGCTGTATTATAAAAATAAAATGGAGTTATCTAACAGCATTGTGCTTGGGAAGCTGTAATTATAATTATGGAAGTATTCAATTTAGGCTTCTACTTCTGTTTTCTATATCAAATCAACAAAATATGCATTTTTATTTTACATTACTACAGCACTGTATTTCCCAAGTGATTTACATTCACAAATTGACTTCTGTATGTGAGAGTTTGATGTGAAATGAAGGAAGTGATGGGCTTCCCTCACTTCCATGGGGAGCTTATTCCAAAGGTTAAAATATAATGGACTGTTATATCATCAAGATGTTTTTTCTTATGAGTCTTCACCTAAATTTTCATATGCACAGCTGCAATCACTAGTAAGACAGATGGACTGATTTGAGGATTGCATAACACTACCAAAACTACAAACAAGTAATTATAAGAAGGAAATCATTTATTTTTATTGTGAATCAATACGGCAACTTGTCACATAGTTTGTACATTCCCAAAGCTAACTACATTATCATTATAAGCAGAAAGTGCTGTTTGCCTAGAACCATGTTGTATCAAACTGGGGAAGACATTTTAGCATTTTTCTTTAAAATTTTTCCAATAGTTCAAGTATATAGGCAAAAATATAAATATCTAATTATAAGAAATATAAGGAAACAGTTCTTTATTATATAAAAAGACGCTAACCTCAGTATAATAAATAAATGCAAATTAAAATTGTAATTAGCTGTCATTTCTCATGAATTAGGTTGACAAAAACAATAAAATTTCATTCTGTCAGTGAGGGCATGAAGACGCAGACATTAGCACTTTGTTGGGAGGAGATGAGATAATACAACAGCTATGGGGAATTTAACAATTATGTATGTATATATATATGTATATATGCATATGTATGTGTGTTGTGTACACATTTATATGTACATAATGATGTGGAGCAATATCTGGGATAAATTGTTAAGGAAAGATGCAAAATACAGAACAGTTTTTAGTATGCTAATTTTGTGTATGAGATAGAAGACATATGAATATACAGATATACTTATTTGCTTATATTTTCACAAAGAAGTAAATGTAACAAAATAAAAATTAATCAAAATAATTACCTATGAGGAAAGATGAGAAAAAGAAGGGAGTCATAATCAGGACATCTATGAATATACCTTGTTAAGGTATTGGGAGTTTGAAATTATGTGAACTTTTTCTTATGTTTTAAGTAACATAAAACAAAATCCTAAAACTTATAAACAAGCTAAAATGATGACTTTAACTACATTATCACGTTATTATTTGCTAGCCTAAGTACACAAAGAAGAGATTTTGTGTAGCTGGTGCTAAGATTGTGTTTTGTTTGCATATTTCTTGGAAACACTAATGGAATAAGAATCTAGCAGAAGCAAGAAATGTTAAACCTATTGTTAACTGTAGTTTCTTCTAAGTTTGAAACCACTAGAAGATAAACAGGTACATAGTCATATATAAAAGGCAAGCGAGTAACTGCTAATACTGGGAAAAATATTTGTTAGCAATACAAAAGACATAATTAAAAAATAAAAAATAATTAGGTGACATCCTTGTTGAGGGAGGGTTTGGGTCTGACAGAAGAGCCAGCAACAAAGGAAAATCAGCCAGGTCTATGACCCCCCCCCCCCAAGCCCTGCCTGACTGCACCTTGCTTGTGGCCAGGATGATGTTTGTGGCACATGTTACACCTGGGGGGCATATAGAAGTATGTGGTTTTGCTGAAGCCTGAAACCATGATGTCTCTAGGCTATGTTATTACCAGGGTTCTTATTGACATATGTGGCCTGTACCATCATCTGAGGCCATGGTGATGTATGGGTCCTTGCTGCTGGAACATGCCTGGGTTTGAGGCCCTAATGCAAATGGGGTCTGTATTGATGTCTGTGGTCAGAGTTACCACCAAATTCCTTGAGGGTGTTAGTGGTCTGTGCTGCTGCCTGAGGTCATGTCAATATGCATGGGCGGTGTTCCTGATCTGAAGGGCATGAGCTGCCACCTGAGGCCATGATGATGCCCATAGGCCAGGCAAGCTGTCAGGACCTTGTCTGTATCTACAGTTCTCTTTCTGCAGAAGGCCATGTTCCTGGTATGTGATGTAGCCAGAAACACAATGGAAGCCCATGATCTTTGCTCCCCACTGACTGTGAAGTACAAGGAGACTACTTTTGTCTATGATACTGATGACTGCAGATGCACAGTTGAAAGGGAGGAAAAGTCGAAGGACTTCTGCGACTACACATACTCCCACTTTATTCCCCTCAAAAGTAATAGACTAGACTGGAAGACACTGAAGAGAACCCGCAAAACGTGTTACAGCGATGCTGAAGTGTAGCTCCTCAAATTTTATGTCTTTGGTGAAAATATGTAAGCAGAAGAACTCAGGTGTATTTAAGGACCAGGCCACGAAGAATTTTATCAAGCTTCAGAAAGTATATAGATATTAAAAAGTAGATTTTCTTTTGTTGATCTCTTTTTAACCTCTTTGGGGGTAGGTCACAATGGGTGGGTGGGCATGGGAGGACTCTGAAAGGACTGCAATTAGGATGTATGATGTGAAACTCCCAGAGAATCAATAAAAATGTGGTTGGATTTTTTTAAAAAAAATAATTAGTCAAAAATAGCCCCTGATCTTTAATTTTGATCCAAAATATTAGGATGGACTTTTTATTTATTTATGTATTTAAAAAAATATGTATAATAGATCTACTCAATTACAAATTTTTGTAAATCACCTATACTTGTTAAATAAAAGTTATCAAGCAATGCTGCCCATGAAGATTCTGTTTGGAAAATTGTATCTTCAGGTCCTGGGACAGAAAACATGCAAACTTCTAGAAATTATTTGTTGCCAAAGGGGGAAAAAAAACACAAAGAATAATCATATGTCAAAAGAACACAAGTGCTTTGAAGAAACCCCTTCAAAGGACTCATGAGATAGGGCAAGTCTCGAGAAGAAAATGATCTAAATTCGAAAGACAGTGAACACATACACAACTGAACTCACTATTTATGACTGCTAAGTGAAACTACCTAATCAGTCCTGATTTAGAAATTGGTTGTATATCAACTTATTCTCTTCACTTTAGTAATAAAAGAAAAAAAAAGCAGGCATTTGGAAGCCCCTGTTTACTGTTTATCAGGGTAGGCAAATTGTCAATTTGGGATTACTCTTTGTCTTTGTCAGTGTTCTCTTGCTGTGAAGAGGCACCATGACCATGGCAGCTCTTATAAAAGAAAGTATTTAACTGGAGCTGGCTTGCATTCAGAGGGTTAGTCCATTGTCATCACGGTAGGAAGCGTGGCAGCATCCAGAGAGACAAGGTGCTGAAGAGTTAACTGAGAGTTCTACGTCTGGATTATCAGGGAGCAGGAAGAGAGACAGACTTGGCCTCCCAGTGGGCTCCAATGAAGTCACACCTACTCCAGCAACATCACACCTCCTAGTGCCACACCCTAAGCATTCAAGTATGGAAACCTAGGGGGAACATTCTTGTTCCAACCATCATACTCTTCTTTAAGGTAAGAACTGAGCTAGCAATTATGGAAGGAAAAGTAAATGTAAAGAACTATTGGCTTTTTTTTTAATCTATACATTAGTAGCAGGTGTAGGTCTTAGTCAACTAAGAAATACTAAATCCATTAAGCAAAAAGTCAGTAAGAAACTTAGTAATATGTAACAACTCTTGAAGCTAGTACATATTCTTACTCATGAAAACAGTCAGTCTGGATAGATCTGACTCACTACAAGACATGGTAGAACATACATACCATCAGGGATTCTTTTCCTAGTCTTTGGAACTTAAATTTTAATACAGTAAGGCTCTGAGTTTATTTTATAGGAATTTTTATTACTTTTCTAACTTTTATTTATTATTCCTCCACCAAAGAGATTTTTAAAACCATTTTCTTCAAAGTATCCTGTCCATTTAATTTTACTGCCTTTATGTTTGTCTTTGTACCACAGCTCTGTAGATTTTGTTCTCAGCTTAGCTCACTAAGAATGACCAAGACTGAAAGACAAAGTCCTCCTGACAGTTATATCCTTAAGACTGATGGTAGAATTCCTTGGACCAAAAGACGCCTATGTTCCCGAATTCCAGGTCATAAAGAAACAGGCTCTGTCAGTGTTAGACTCCAAACTACAGTAGACACTATCCAAATCCTTAGCCTGTTATTGCCAATGAATGTGTTCTCAATAGAGAAAAGCAGCACACTGACAAAGCAATAGTAGTGATGTGTCCTAAGGTGGCTGGGCAATGCCATGGTTCTGCTGCAAACAGCCAGACAAATGTTTTATCTTTGCTCTTGAGAATCAGGTTGGCAACCAGGACATATTGGTCAGTATTAGACATATCAGTTTATATATTAAATGCCAAAAATGAATCAGTCCGTAGTCTGATGATAAAATTAAATAATAATGCTACTAATTTGTGATTCTGGCTTAAGCTGTTAAATCACTAAAAAGTCTCAGGAGGGCTGTGGTTTGGCAGAATTCCTTATTTCAATGCAATTAATATTTATTCTGGGCCAGTGAAGTTAAAGACTTGTTCCAGTGAAAGCTAAATATTTATGCTAATCACCATTTCTATTTAGCAGAATTGGGCTATTGCTATGTTTCCTTATAAAAGAACATGAACTATCATTAAAGGAAGTGACCAATTTCAGATGCTTCTCATTATTGATCTTGGAATGGTCATTTACAAGAAAGTCTAGCAATATTTCATTTATTTCCCAGTGAAGTCACAAAACATTAAAGATAGAACCTCTTTAGCTAGAAGTAAAGTAGATATCTGAGGCAAATAGGTTTTAAGACATGTTTTAAGACACAGTACTTAACCAAGATGATTTTTCAAACCTACATATCACTAACAGAAACTTGGTAAATTAAAAATAAAATGCATGTGGAATTTTGTTCTGTTATATTAACATTTCATACTTTTTCTTTCAAATTTGCTGTAAAGTTAAATTCCATGCAGTTATAGTGAACTTTTAAACACTGTAACAGGATTTTTATCAAAATAACTTCGTACTGATTTATGAAATGACATGGTTTCTCCTTATTAAAACTGCTCAGGTTTACTGAATGAAAGCTCTATGATGACAAATAGGATAGTCACCTGTCTGATTACAGGGAATGGCCAATTCAGGCCCCCTCTAACTACTACTAGGAGTTGCTGTAGGAATTCCTACCATCAGTAGCCTTTAAGTTACCCTCCCACTTGGGCTTGGCCTCTTATACTGCTAATGTCTTCTCAGCAAAAGCAGACTGCCTTCGCTTCCCTGGGCTCCACACTAGGATTCATAGCACTGAGCAATCCAACACAGCTGAAGCACAGGAAAATGACTTTAAAATTACTTTAAGAAGATATTAGAGATCCTTAAGGAAGGTATGATCACTTGGAGAAATTGAGGAAAAGACAAACAAAGAATAGAAGAAATAAATAAATCCATAAAAGAAAATAAAAAAAAGATAAGGAAACTGTTCAAGACCTGAAGATGGAAATAGAAGCAATGAAGAAAACACAAACTGAGGTAATGTTAGAAATGAAAAATCTAAGTAAGTAATCAGGAACTACAGAATACAAGAGATGGGAGAGAGAATCAAAGGTGTTGAAAAATAGAGGAAATATATTATTCAGTCAAAGAAAATGTTAAATCTAAAAAATCCCTAACAGTAAACATTCAGAATATCCAGACACTATGAAAAGATAAAACATAAGAATAATATAAATAGAAGGAGAAGAAACCCACCTGAAAACCCAGAGAATGTATTTAGCAAAATTATAAAAGAAAAAATTCCCAACCTAAATAAGGACTATTATTCCACACTTTCTTCATCCATTCTTCATTTGAAGGGCATCTAGGTTGTTTCCAGGTTCTGGCTATTACAAACAATGCTGCTATGAACATAGTAGAGCATATACAGTACTACTCAGCAGTAAAAAACAAGGACTTCTTGAAGTTTGCAGCAAATGGATGGAAATAGAAAACACTATCCTGAGTGAGGTAAGCCAGACCCAAAAAGAGGAACATGGGATGTACTCACTCATATTTGGTTTCTAGCCATAAATAAAGGACATTGAGCCTATAATTCGGGTTCTTAGAGAAGCTAAATAAGAAGGAGAACCCAAAGAAAAACATATAGGCATCCTCCTGAATATTAACCTTCATCAGGCGATGAAAGAAGACAGAGACAGAGACCCACATTGGAGCACCGGACTGAAATCTCAAGGTCCAAATCAGGAGCAGAAGGAGAGCGAGCATGAGCAAGGAACTCAGGACCGCGAGGGGTGCACCCACACACTGAGACAATGGAGATGCTCTATCGGGAACTCACCAAGGCCAGCTGACCTGGGTCTGAAAAAGCCTGGGTTAAAACCGGTCTCACTGAACATAGCGGACAATGAGGACTACTGAGACATCAAGAACAATGGCAATGGGTTTTTGATCCTACTGCACCTGTTGGTTTTGTGGGAGCCTAGGCAGTTTGGATGCTCACCTTACTAGACCTGGATGGAGTTGGGTGGTCCTTGGACTTCCCATTGGGTAGGGTACCCTGATTGCTCTTTGGGCTGACGAGGGAGGGGGACCTCATTGGGGGAGGGGGAGGGAAAGGGGAGGCGGCGGTGGGGAAGAGACAGAAATCTTTAATAAATAAATAAATAAATAAATAAATAAATAAATAAATAAGAACTATTAAAGTACAAGAAGTTTAAAATCACCAAATAGGTTGGTTCAGAAAAGAAAATCGCCTTGCCACATAATAATGAAAAAAAAATTAAGCATACAAAAAAAGAAAGAATATTAAAAGTGGCAAATAAAGAAAGGCCAAACATATAAAGGCAACCTATTAGAATGGCACTCAACTTCTCAACAGAGCTCCCAAAATCCAGTAGGGGTTAAACTCTAGGAGACCATGGATGTCACTGCAGACTACTGTATCCAGCAAAACTGTCAATCACCATCATATAAACAAAATGAAAGAAAGAAAAAGCAGATAATAATCTTTCGATGCTGAAAAAGCCTGTAACAAAGACTAACACCTCTTCATAATAAAGTCTTGGAGAGTGCAAAGCTACAAGAGATACACCTAAAGATAGTAAAAGGAATACAGAGCAAACTGATTGCCATCCTCAAATTAAATGTAAGGAAACACAAAGAAATACCATTAAAATTAGAAGTAAGTCTATGTTGTTAAGTCTTTCCATACCTTTATATATAGTATTGATTTTCTAGTTAGAAGAAAAAGAAAACTAAAGGAAACCAAGGGGATATAAATTGGAAAGGAAGAAGTCAAAGTATCATTGTTCAAAAACGATATGAAAGTATTCATAAGTGACCCCAAAACTCTAGCAAGAAACTCCTATAACTGATAAACACATTTAATCAAGTAATTGGATAAAAAAATAACTTAAAAAAGAAAGCAAAACAAAATAAAACAAAAGAGTAGCCCTCCTAAATACAAGTAATGATTGGACTGAGAAAAAAAAAAAAAAACCAGAGAATCAAAACCTTTACATAGCCTCAAATAATATAAAATATATTGTGGAACTCTAACCAAGCAAGTAAAAGACATGTATGACAAGAACTTCAAGACTTTGCAGAAAGAAATTAAAGAAGCTGTCAGAAGCTGGAAAGATCTCCCATGCTCAGCAATGAATAGGATTAACATAGAAAAATGAACATCTAAACACATTCAATACAATCACATTAAAATCCCAAAACAATTCTTTTTTTTTATTTTGATAGTCATTTTATTGTAAGTATTTCAGAAGTTGTATTGCTTTTTTGTATCATCTTTCCCCTCCACCATCCATACTTTTCAATTGTAGAAGTTCTCCCTTGTCCCAATTTTGTTTGTTTGTTTGTTTGATTTTGTGGCTGTTTGGTTTGTTTACTCCCCAAAACAATTCTTAACAGACTTTGAAAGAATAAGACCAATTTCATACAATGAAACAAAAAATCCAGAATAGCATAAACAATTCTGTACAATAAAAGAACTTCTGAAGGTATCACCATCCCTGATTTTAAGTTTTGCTACAGAGCAATTGTAATAAAACCACATGATTTTGGTATGTAGATATGTGAGCCAATTAAATTGAGTTGAAGACCCAAATGAAAACCTGAATCACCTATGGACATTTGATTTTTAACAAATAAACCAAATATAATTACAGCTATATAATTTGTGATTATTTTTTTTAAATACCAATCCAAATTCCCATTCCCTTCCCTCCTCCCACTCCCTCCACACACCCACCCATCCTACCCCCTCCAATCCTAAGAGAGGGCAAGGCACTTTGTGGAAGGTCCAAGGCCTTCGCTACTACATGTAGGCTGAGCAAGGTATATATCCAAAGAGAATAGGATCCCCAAAAGCCAGTACACCCAGTAGAGATAAATCCCAGTGCCACTGCCAGGGCCCCTCAGTCTGCCCCAGCCATACAATGTCAGCCACATTCAGAGGAACTAGTTTGGTCCTATGCTTGTTCCTTCCCAGTCCTGCTGGAGTTGGTGAAATTTAATTAGTGTTTTTGACTGTCACTAGGAAGGTTTGAGAACATAGCTTTTATTATGGGATTTAGAAGACAGATCCATAAAAAGCCATGGATCGATCAGTGGTACACTTTTGTGTCTTTGGTTTTCCCTGACATTAAGAAGTTGTGTTTGGACTTGAGTTTTGTGCATGGTGATAGATATGGGTCTATTTTCATTCTTCTACAGGTTGACATCCAGTTGTGCCAGCACCATTTGTTGAAGATGCTTTCTTTCTTCCATTGTATACTTTTAGCTCCTTTATCGAACATGAGGTGTTCATAGGTTTATGGGTTAAAATCTGGATCTTCTATACGATTCCATTGGTCAACTTCTCTGTTTTTATGCCAATACCAAGCTGTTTTCAATACTGAAGCTCTGTAATAGAGTTTGAAGTCAGGGATGGTAATG